>NW_011352334.1:95827-125850 GCF_000735185.1 Notothenia coriiceps
CCGTCCCCTTGTGTGTTATGTAGCTTTTTCTGCATGTAAACGGTCTGCAAAGTCACAAACGCTCAAAGTACACCCTGTAGCTAGTAAAACTCTAACACAGAAAAGACCTGTCTATGCTGCCCCAGAACGCCTCGTTGGAGATTTCTCTTTTTCTTTTTCTTCCTGGGTACAGTGACGTGACCATACCCAAATGGACCCATTATGACGCGCTGGGGGTGCTAGTGCTAGTAGAGCCTCGCAGCGGTGAAACTGTGGCGCGCTTACACTGTAGGTGCGCCACGTTTGGGGGTGCGGGTGCTGGTGTAGCCTCGCAGATGGGGGTGCTGCAGCCCCCTCAGCATCCCCTCCTTCCCGCGTCCATTCTTGATGTTTCGCTGTCTCGCAGACCCCACGCAGCAAGCAGGAAATGAACCCAGCTCACACTGTCCGCTCCTTGCAGCAGCAAGCCTCGCAACGTCC
Organism: Notothenia coriiceps; assembly: GCF_000735185.1. Classification (NCBI taxonomy): domain Eukaryota; kingdom Metazoa; phylum Chordata; class Actinopteri; order Perciformes; family Nototheniidae; genus Notothenia; species Notothenia coriiceps. The sequence goes on from NW_011352334.1 coordinate 96,287, forward strand.
CGCCAACACGGCACCCAGACCCCACGCAGCATTCTCATCTGTTTGTCGTTGCTGGTGTCATTTTCTGGTTGCTAACAAACGCCATTGTAACACATGATCACTGATGTTCCGCTGCAACGGTGGTTGACTCATCAGAACAGAGTGGGCGAGCTGACCAATCAGAGCACAGTGGGCTCACAGGGAGGGGGCGGGGGCAGGAGCTCCACCAAGCCGTTTAGGACAGAGAGTGAATACACATACTATACAGATATGCTGTATGAGAAACCAATGTGAGTTTGGAAAATTGAACAATGTAAATCTATTCTAGTAGACCTCAACAATGGAATTATGGTCAGTAGAAATGACCATGACATGGGACCTTTAACATAAGTAGCAGCTAAATAAAATGTAATATATGTAATCAACTATCAGGAGCAACATTTCAGTTATGATTTCAACAAATGTAAGTCAAATATTTTCATGTATTTTTGCAATTGTTTGTTCTCCACCAAAATCAGAAAAGCAGTAATAACAAAGTGTAATAACAAAGTGTTCTGCATTCAAATGTTGAATCAGATAAAAGTACAAAACATATTAAGCTTACAAAAATACTAAATGTTTTGTCATGAGGGCAAATGTACATAATATATGTTACATTAATATAATTATGAATGATGGTGGTATAAGCTAATTGATATACTAGTCAGCTTAGTTAGATTGGAATAAACAAAGTATTATCTTATGTTACCTTGTGAAAATACATCATAATGCTTTTATGAGTTTCACATTCCTCAATTAATCTGAATGTTACTGCATATGTATCATTGCATACATTCATCATATTTTTTTAAAATGTTTTAAGATGAGTCACTTTCCATCTGCTAACTTGTAACTGAAAGAGTCTCAAAAGCTTTATAGAACTGTATAGGGTTGATCTGTTGAGTCTGTGGGTGTTATGAGTGACACTTTTCGTATTAGGCGATGGTGGGCACACTTCAATTCCTGCGAAATACCAATGATATATTCCCAAATTAGGTAATTAATGGTTAATTTGATGATGTTAATTACCAAACAATTGTCCTATAGTTGTGTGACATCACGCCATCCAACCCTCACATTTGAACCAATTCTGTGATGAAGGCTTTGTCTATTAACAAACAGGAACACATTTCCAATGTCTATCTAACACTGTTTTAAAATGGGCTATTTTTTATTTTCACAACTGAAATTATTCCCTAAAAAGATTGAGAGACGTTCAGGTGTGTCTTACCAAGAAACATTACATTTTTAAGTTACATTTTTGTATCTGTTACCTTGACCGGAATAGCTGTGTGCCAAACAACATCCCTCTGTTAATTTCTAATATCAAAATGTCAATTAGTGCAGCTTTAAATGTCCTCTTTTAAAGTTTGGTTTGCACATTTAGGGGCCGCTGGTGGCCCTAAGCAGTTGCAGATACATTAATTAATTCCAACCCCATTGACTATACATTTTATGTCATAGATTTAGCTGAACTCCTTCGTTTTCCCTGCTGTCCTGGCAGCTGAGCCTCATGCAGACTGGCACTGGTTAGGGTTTATTTAATTGGTGGCAGACCGCAGGACGGTCGGAGTGGCTTTATCAACACAGAGCAGTGATAACAGCAGCATGTGTGTCTCCTGCTGCTGCTGATCCCCAAACAGTCTCTCACACTCATTAGGCCTGAGCTTTGCCAGCATGGGGAACAAAAACAGGCCGTAGCAGGGTGTTGATGGTGCTGATGGGGATGTTTCTGCCTAAAAGGAGGGTGAGGAGGAGGAGGAGTGGTGGAGGAGGAGGTGGTGATGGGGGCCTGTAAAACGTCAGACACAACATAAAGGCATTGCCACGTAATTACGACGCTTTCATTTAGGAGAGAGAGAGAGTGAGTAAGAGAGAAGGAGTGAGAGAGAGAGAGAGAGGGAGAGAGAGGGAGAGAGAGACTATAGGCTCCAATGGTTTGGAGGTGCGGCGGTATCGTCCTGCCTCCTCGCGCCTAGCTGCCGCTGAGCAAGCTTTGCGCACACACGGAGCTCGCGCATCTGGTCGTCATCAGCAGCAGCAGCAGCAGCCCTTCCTGCTCAGATGTGACTCAACCCGAGTGGGAACACAGCTTCTTCTGCTAATCAGAGGACTTCTGGGAAAAAAGAGATAGTTTCTCCTGCAGCAGGACACGCTGATGTTTCTCTTGTTTTGCAGTTGACGCGCGCGGCTGGATGGATTGTCTGTAAAGGGTTTGATCGGGAGGAACATCAGGCGAGGAGAAAACTTTGCTGAAGTTTGTTGGAGCCCTACGCGGCTGATCTGGATGTGAGCAGACCTGAGATCTGCTCGGAACAAACCGAGTCTCTCTGTGTGTTTCTGGAGAATCTGCTCGGACGCTCTGCATGCAAGGATCTTCTTCTCTTTCTTTTTAATATCGCTGCGTTTTTTCGCTGTTCCCCTCTTGCGTCATGACTTCTAGCTATGCACATGCAATGGACAGGCAAGGCTCGCTATCAAACCGGCTGGAGAGTCCGATCACCTCTAACCTGGACAACCTTCAAGCCAAAAAGAACTTCTCGGTCAGCCACCTGCTGGATCTGGAGGAGGCCGGGGAAATGGTCGGCACCCAGGCTGACGAGAGCGTCGGGGAGGCGGGGAGGAGTATGCTGGAGTCCCCGGGGATGACCAGCGGGAGCGACACGACCCAGCAGGAGAGTAAGTGAAAGATACCACTGAGCAAAGAACATCATTTAAATGTTGTGGCCAAAAATGTTAAAATTCCTCTGTTTGTTTTGGTTCTAAACTACGAGTCTTCAGGCTCGATCCCAGAAAATACGGCAACTTTCGCACAGATGTATTTCTAATGAGCAGCTGAAAACTAAAGTAATTTGTTTTCGTTATATTCTGGCGTGTGTCCGCGTGCAGGGCGCATGCATGAAGCTCGTCAGAACGCAGCGCGCACGGAGAAGAATCCTTTAGTGAGCTTTGGCAATGCATCATCCCTGACGGCCTCCCCCTCAAAACGGCCATTAATTTACCATTAACACTTTGATGTCAGTGAGGTACGGTGATGTTGGTGGACATGGTCGATGCAGTAACCCTGCAAGTAAAACCCGGGGGTAATAAATCTCTTCCTCATGAGCAAAATGAAGCCACAACCTTTTATTTAAGAGAAAACCAATACATTAAAAATACCTAGTCACGCGCTGGTCGTGTCATGTGTATACTAGTTTTATGATACACATCTCTATTAGGTAACCATTAAATAATGATAAAAAGCATTTTCTCAACCACCAGTCATTCTTGGGCGTGAGGGTAAAAACGAAGCAATTCCAAGCCGAGTTTGGTGATCCAGGCGGGTCCTTTTAGCTGATTTGCCGCTGACGCCCGAACCTCAAACTTAAAACTTTTATTTACGGGTGTTATTTGATGAAATGTGCCATTGGGTGCATGGAAGTTGACTAAATCTCCGATAAATCCGCGGCTCGCCATTGAGAGGATAAATAAACGCTACCTCTTCCTCTTCTTCTGCTCAAAGGGCCATTCTGACAGAGCCGTTAGGCTTTAATGAGTGTTATTGTTAGTTTTTTAAAAGGCTAAAAATCGTGTGAGAAATATGCGGGAGGAAGTGGCCGGGTCACGTCGTTAATTCGCGGTTATTTTCGTCCTGTCAAACACTTTCAGAATATCGGAGCCTAATCATTTGTCATAATTACCGCGCGTGTCCTCGCGCCAACAATTAGGGAATCATATAACAGCATCTTATCGGATTACATGTGGGTAGAGATACTTAGAAAGAGGGGTTTAGAAAACTAATATTGGTCTGATGAGTAGAAACATTTTTGCTGTTTATTTGCGTATTTAATAATGAGGAAACAATGCATCAGCAGATTTACGCAATATTCAGATATTAATAATGAAACATTGGAGCTGTAATGTTCATACATTTTATTTTTCCGATTTACTTACAGAAACGTGAAGCAACAATGTTAAATGTAATATATTTCGCACATCATCAAAATAACCATATCTATCATTTAAAAGTAAAACATTTTAAAGTAAAGTATTACATATCTAAATGTAGCCTGATGTTTACTTTTTGTATTACTATTTGAGAACTCAACAACCTCTCTTCTCGCGATAGAGTTTTGGCAAGACTAATTGACTTTCACTGATAGTTGCTAATGAGATTAATGTAATCACACGTGTTGGCTGCATGATAATGATGGTGATGATGATGATGATGATGACAGGAATGGATTTGCTGGTTTTAATGTCACCCTGCATGTTTAATTAAAGCTTTCCGAGGCCAAACCGCCGCTCTGCCTCTGCACTACCATGCAGAGTTCCCTCTGGGATTTTATGTTTTATATTTATACTTTAAACAGAGCTAAACATTTTTTGAAAAACTTGAATCGGTCATCCAAGAAACACTATATAATTGAACTTAGTTAAAAAAATAAATAAGGCTTTTCTATCGAAGTTACATTTTAATTGTCCTTTTTTTTCACAAAAAATACATTTCCGTACCTTATGTTGTGCTTAATAATAATACAAAAATATGTTATTCAGTAGCATATGTATAGCCTACAATCTTTTTTATTTGCTCATGTAATCTAATTTGCCCGCTTTTCTCCGGTTGTAACGTCATCAAACGGGCGCGCGGACTAATGAAGTGCTTCATGATTTTCCTTTTAACCTCGAGCCTGAACAGCGGCTGTTTTCTGGGGAAAGAATGCGCGGTCGGCCGCTGTTTGGTCGTTTACAGCCGCACTGTAACTGCGTCCACTCTGAAACTTCTCCATTTACACTGATCCTAAACTGTGAGCCTGCTGATCCGCTGCACTGATTTATAACTAACTGTTTTATACAAGATGGAAGTCAGAGGACAGTGTTTTTGATCGCAGTTTCTTAAAATCTTTCGTCATACACCGAAGATACATTGCAAGAATGTCATTTATTTAAGAACACTTTTATATTATATATTATACAATATTATGTGAGCTCAGTTTTTGTCTGCATATAGCCGATTCAATTACAGGAATATACTTTGAAGGAAAAAGGATATATATAAATATACATATTTAAGTTTTATATGAAAAACAAAAAACATTTGAATGGCTCTTATCCCCGAGTCAGGATCCCCACAGAGGGGAGGGCAATCTGAAAAATCACTCAAGGATTCATAGGATTGGAAAGGAGAAGGAAAACAGCTTCACAGCATTCAGAGTATTTTCCTGATGTATTTTTCAAACAAAACAAAACAGCAAATACAAAAACATATCTATTTCGTCACACAAATATAAATAAAGAATCATTAGGACTTACTGCTGCAAACGGTGACAATGCTACAAAGAGGTCCTAAGAAAATGTGAAAGGCCACATGAGGATTGATAAAAAAAAACTGGTTTCTTTCAACCAAAATGATCTCCATTTATTTCCTGCTTTCTATCCAATTTTTGCATTTATTAACAAAAAATACTGAGTGTCTTAACAAATCCGGCCTGTAAAAATCCGAATTAAGACATTTTGGGCCACCTGTTAAAAATCTAAAAAACACAAACTAATGTTTGCTATGTGATCAAGTCAATATTGCTTTTTTCTAAAGGGTGACTTCTAACCAGCAGATAAGCAGCGTTTACATTTAGTTTACTGACAGCTGTTCTCTGATTGGCTGAGGCTGCGGGGAGCTTTTCTCATTAGACAACAAAACAAACATCATCTGCTCTAAGTGTGTGACACCAAGTGTGTGTGGAAAAGCAAAAGCATTTGTACCCAGAATTTGACTAGAAACACATACTCACAGTTCAATAGAGCATTAGCAATCCAATGTAGGAATACACCTATTTAGTAGTATGAAGATCTGCCGTTTTAGAAATCTCGCCAAAGCCTTTAAGAATTTGGGAATTTCTTGTGTCAGCAAGTTTTGCATCTTTAAAATAAAAAATCTTCTCCGCAGGTTCAGCATATAACCTGACGTAAACATGTTAGATTTGCTGAGGAAGACCATGAGATGTGATTTAAAGCTTGGAAGACTTTTTGTTTTCTTAAACCAAGGTTTCCAGGTCAATTACATTTTAAGATGATGTTCAATTTATTAATTAAAATTAATAAGTTAAAACAGTAAAAACCCGTTACGCAGTCAGAGAAGAACAAGCAGAGAGCTGTTCCGAACTACAGCTGAATGCAGTTGTGTTTTAAATAAGTAATGAACGTCCTAATCTTTTTTATTTTTTTATAACAAATTATTCTCATGATACAAATATATTTTACTAAGAATATCGAATTGCACCCACTTCATGTATGTATTTTAAATGAATTTCTTAAGAAAACAAAATTAAAACACTCATCAAATGTTTTGGGTTCTAATGCTAAATAACGTACAGCCAAACAGCAAATAAGCCTTGAGTGGTCACACACAAGACTTATAAAATACATTGAAATCCTTTGAGTTTTCACCAGTTTAATTTAGATTTGTTTAATACTATTTCCTGTTTTGCATCGCTTCTAAAAATGTAATATTTAAAGGTTTACAAGTATAAGTTTAGCGTACAAGATGTCTTTAGGATTAATGTTGAATATCAAATCTTTATCTCCAAAATAATCCATTAATCCAGTTCCTAGATAAAAACAGTGCAATAAACAAAAAAAGAGATTTCTCTCTGAAATATATAATCTCAAAACTCAAATTCTATTTATGAGGCACTTAGACGTAATGCAGTATAGAACATGAGGAACAATAACTTCCCACCTCAGTGTGTGTCTTTGTGTGTTGATGCAGATTGTGTTATGGGTGTGTGTGTGTGTGTGTGTGTGTGTGTGTGTGTGTGTGTGTGTGTGTGTGTGTGTGTGTGTGTGTGTGTGTGTGTGTGTGTGTGTGTGTGTTGTGTGTGTGTGTGTGTGTGTGTGTGTGTGTAATTAGCAGCATGATCACAGCCTCTCTTCCCATGTGAAAGTGTTATTTTGTGGTCTTGTTGTGGAGCCACAACAGAACTGATTCCCCTACAGGAGCGTTTACACTGAACAACACAAGCTGCTGGAAGGTGCAGAAAAGATTATATATTTACCTTTGATCGTTAGCTGCTACATGTGCTAGTGCTTTCAGTGCTGGTCCAGGAATAGTTTCTAAAGGATTTAATAGAATCACACACACAAACAAAAAAGTATTATTTTAAATAACATTAGTGTTATCTCATGTCACATTTGAGATTGCTCTCTCTGATATCTAGATTTTAGTCTCATAATCCCAATCATACAATAAATATGGATAATCTGGAGGAGGAATTATTGAATTCATTTGTATTGTCTTGAATTTTTGTTGGACCATCTTTCTTTTTTATTTGAGAGACACACATATTTACATTTGAACAATTTTCTGAATTGTCCGTATTGCATGGGCATGTTTTCCTTTAATTTATACAATAGGGGTCGGCGTTAGATAGAAAGTGTGAAGGGAGATGCAACTAAGATACCTTGCAAGGCTAAAATCCTGGATGTTTACCTGGTACAATTCTTAGACGCTGAGAGAGCGACAGCCGCCACTTTGTGTCTTTTGATACCAATTCAAACGTTCTGAGAATTGTGTCTTTGTGAAGGTATACTCTGTTTAGTTACAGTTGCCATCAGGTTATCATCGAGGGAAACGGTGTTCAGAGTACATAAGTATTACCTGTACTCACTTAAAAGTACTGTGTAGCAGCTGTAGGTCAGGTGGTAGAGTAAATTGGAAGCTTTTTGATCAAGACCTGCACCCTAAAAAATATTTGAACCTGTTCATGCACGGCCAAGGAATTTAAATTTCGTTGGTTATGCACATCAAAAAAACGTTAACAGTTACTGGATCAGAAAACAATCCAATACAAGAATCAGAAAAAGATCTGCAAAATGTATTAAAAGTGTAAACGTTTAACAGCTTTATCAGATACTGTATATTCATCAGTTATATTGGAAATCTCTGTTAGATGGAAACGCTACTCACAAAAAGCTTGCGTGGGGCTTTTAAAACACAGTGCGGGTCTATAGTCTGAATCTGGCAATATAATTGAAGTTGCAACGGACAAAGTTATTATTGAAGTAATATTATCCGGATTCAATCATAATATACAAACATTTTTGAAAGTTTCAACTTTTATACAAACAAGAACGACGCATTGTGATTTTTACTTTTGCAGATTTTACAATTGAGAAACTGTACTAGAATATACCATGAAATATTAAAAACATCTTTATTTGATGAACATCAATGGTGCATATTCTTTTAAAACATCAATAAACTCTTATTGATGTTTGAGGCAGCCGCAGCTATTCAGAACAGCCCGCAGCAGCAGTGAACTGCACAAATGTGAAGAGCTGTATTTATTATTAAAATGTGATGTGGGCTGACACGCTGCTTTCTTTTATTATTATTATATCCCCTCCGGCAAAGTGTCTCAAGCTTCAACCTATAAGCATCTAAAGTCTCATTCTTTTTGTGTAACATCCCCTTCTTCTTCTTCTCCCTATAGATGAGCAGATGAACACGGAGGAGAAGAAGAAGAGGAAGCAGCGCAGGAACAGGACCACCTTCAACAGCAGCCAGCTGCAGGCTCTGGAGCGAGTGTTTGAGAGGACACACTACCCCGACGCCTTCGTGAGGGAGGACCTCGCCCGCCGGGTCAACCTCACAGAGGCCCGAGTCCAGGTAGGAATAGGAGTAGCACCGCAAAAACATAATATGTTACTCTCAACCTCATTCAGGGGATTTATTTTTGTAATACTCTTTTTATTGTCATTTTTGTAAACATTCAGACATAATATAAATACATACACCCACTGCGCACATAACATACATCACTGGGTGACAATAACCTCACCTTAATCATGTAGCAAGATATCTATATCTCAGCTTACATACACATTCCTGAAATAAAAGCACAGAGAGAAAATTAATACAAATAATAAATGATAATCATAATGGCCTGAGGTGTGGCCTCATTACAATGAGAAACATCAAATAGGAGGGAAAGAAAATAATTTACTTATATATATTCAGGGGATATTTTTGACAAAACAGACCCGGATTTCTTGGAAGTTTTGACGGTTCTCCTTTAGCAGCGGTAATTTATCAGACAAACTTTGACGGAAAAAAAGCCATAACAGCCATCAGAAGTAGGAAGATGCCTGTGGTCATCCTTCTGTAAACCGCTTTAGTCAGTGTAGGGAAAATAAACAGATCTCTTTAAACACACACACAAAAACTCCCTCCATTACTTGGTCCATCGAACATACTTCTTGAGGTTTTGGGACCCCCGGGGGACCTGTTAATGAATCCTTGTGGGTCCTCATGACTCACACCGGGATTTCTGAAATGATTCATGAACAGCTTTGTTTGGGTTGCCAGCAGAGCAGGACCAGCTTGTTATTAGAGAGACATTTTATATGAGGACATGAAGTTACAGAGGTGGACATCTTCACATCATCTGGTAGCTCTTACAAGTTAATATTCCTACTTAGTGGCTTATCAGTAGCTATTACCATGTTTAGATTCCCCATTCTGGGGTCTCTGAGGAACTGATAAGGACTTGTCAGCGCCTCACACACATCACACTTACTATCTCTACAGTGATGGCTGATAGTGTGGAGGCTGAGAGCAGTTTGCCTCCCCAAAGGGACTGCATGTGATCAGTAAAGTGGATGTAATGATATCTAATTTCCTCAGTGCCTAACAGATCAGTGATATACGGCAAATGGGCAACACATGAGGGCTGCAGCAGAACCCGAGCTAAATGTGACAACGCTGTAACTGGCCAGTGAGATCAGACTACCAAACATAGAATAAGAAGCTAGAATATGGCTTTAGTGTTTTAAATGCAAACCATTTTTCGTTAATCTCGAGAGTCATGGTTTTTTTATGCATACTGTAAAAAGTGAATGCTATTTTCTGACTTTACATACACCTTCTAAATTATACATCATCAATCATTTCAGTGCGTTCCATGAGTCTAAGAGAAAATAAGTCATGCTGCATTAGTTTCTGTATAAAACATTACGTGTTACGTTTTTGTAAACATAATGTGTCAATGTATGTCCCTGGAACCCTGCTGCGTATAGTTTTAATTCATGTTTTATTCAAAATCTCAGGAGGCGGGTGCCGTCACCTCTCCTGGCAACTTTGTGCTGAAGTAACAAAACCACGATAAAGTGTGTTGAAATGCATTGAATAAAGAACATTTCTCCAGTTTTCCAGCTAGTGATGCAAAGTCATTCCTGTATCATCCGCAAATCAAAATGTATTTTTTTCCCACCAAAAAAGTGTACTTATCTATTTCTGTGTTGTATATGCAGAACAACTTTGTAAAATGGAAAAAGTCCATACATATTTTTACATTTATGTAAAGCATTTTCTATATTTATAAGCAGCTCAAGAAACATTATTCCAACTATTCTTTCAAATGCGAACAGGCTTTAGCACCTGTTAAATAATGATACGAGTTACACATGTGCGCCTCCACACTGCAGGTTAATATGTATTTTAAAGCTTTTTCTGGTCTCTTTTAACTGCCTGTCTTCGGAACACAACAGAGAGAGCATTTGTTCTGTGGGCAGAGAAAGAGGGGAAGAGGAAATTGTGATGTTGGAGAGAGAAGCTGCACATCTGTGAATAATGTGTAGCAGAGAGCGATGCTTTGATAAAAGAGACTTTGGGCTCATTCCTGAGGCTGTGCGTCAGCGAGCAGCGAGCCTGTGAGCGTCTAATAATGGATTTCACTTCAGAGCGAGGAACAATGTTAACACCCCCTGGGTCACACCATCATCTGTTCAAGGATTTGTGTGTGTTGCTTTGATTTGTATTTAGATGAAGATTTAAGATTCGTTTTCAGAGTTGTATTACTTTTGATTTGACTTTATAGTGCAGAGGAACCCAGTCATAACATGTACACTTCTGTTAGCCACTGATGAAGGTTATGAGAGCTGGTTGAAAATTGTTTTTGAATCTTTGAGTTGGGTATATTTTCTTGAACAATGTACTGTAAGAGCAGACCGAGGAGCAAGGCAACAGTTTTTAAGAGTCATTGTTTCTACGCATATTGTTTTTTTTATTGTTCGATATCTGTCCATCCTCCACCCCGACGTCCACACTTCTTACTGCCTCTTCACAAAGTTTGTTGCTGACTGATCCAATAGAAGGTCTTTACTCAAAATAATACAGGGCTGTTTTTATCTACTGCACCACTCTACATAAAAGGGACATTTTCTAGAAGTCTTTTGTTTTGTTTTGGAAATGTGAGTTTGTAGTGATTGAAGAGGTTAACAGAGGTTAAAGAGTTGAAGACAAAACAAGAGAAGCTGCTTTTCCCCTTGTAATCTAAAGCACATTGAGTTTCTTTGTAATGGAATGTGCTCTATAAATGCATCTACCTTGACTTGCCTTCTTTTTGAATGACTTATGACAAGACATGTTTACGATAATACACAATACGATACGATGCACTCTATTGTCCCTGTATGGACATTTGCTCTGGACTCTCTCCTGCAGTTCCACAAAGGTTATATTATGTTCATATACACAGTTTGCTCATATTTATAAACAGGTAATGGCGATCTACTTCCCAACCCTCACCCCGTTGCCCTCTTTTGTTCCAGGTTTGGTTCCAGAACAGGAGAGCTAAGTTTCGCAGGAACGAGCGCGCCATGCTGGCCAGCAAAAACGCCTCGCTCCTCAAGTCCTACTCCGGAGACGTGACGGCGGTGGAGCAGCCGATCGTCCCGCGTCCGGCACCCCGCCCCAACGACTACCTGTCCTGGGGGAGCGCCGCCCCCTACAGGTAGACTCCCCTCTGCTCTGTCACCTGACATAACCAGCAACCATCACAACAACACATCACTGCTTCAACACGGCTTCTGTACTAACGTCTGCATTAACAGTGAAGATCTGCAGCACAGCAGGAAGGGAAGAACTCAAACGACTTAAGCAAAGGCAGGACAACCACAAGGGACATAGACTAAATGTCTAAAGTATCAATAGGAAAAATACTGTAATTGTGAAGAAGTCAAAACCTCATAATCTACCATTTTTCTATTTTTCATTCTTTGACTTTAGTTTAGGAAGACATTCCATATAAAAGGATGGTTTAAAGAATTATATGGGAAAGTAAAAAAGGAAAGATGACAGAGGAAAGGAAAGAAGTGAAGGAAAGGACAGTTTGAAGGCAAGGGAGAAGAAAAACAAATAGCTAAGGATGGCATTTAAAAGGTATAGAAATGTAAGAGAAAGCAAGAAGAACAGGAAATACAAAATGAGATGAGAAACTTCACACAAAAAAAGAGTAGGAGAAAGAGAAAGAGAGAAAGAGAAGAAAGAGGAAACCTCCAATATGAATGATTGCATGTTGGATATAAATCCTGTTGCAGTGGAGCACAATGTAGTGTACCAACATCCATAATGTGCTCTGTTGCATTACTACAAGCTGTACTTCAGTGCTGACTAACCTCTCCTCTCACCAAGTGTCTCCAGATGAAAAAGCAAAAGCTGTTATAACCACATGTTAACACCACCGTAACACACACACACACACACACACACACACACACACACACACACACACACACACACACACACACACACACACACACACACACACACACACACACACACACACACACACACTGCTCTCTGTTATTGTTTCATTTCCTCCTCCTCTTCTTGCTGCACATACTCCTCATACTTCCTCTGACCATCTTCCTCTCCTCTGATCCTCTGAGGCCCTCTCTTTACTGAGGATAAACGTTTCATGACAAAACGCCGGTCTTGGTCAATACTGTACATGGATTTAAAATGGATTTCACTCAAAATGTATTTAGTTATTTAGGATTACAATTCCTCAGATAAAGAAATGTTTCCCTTTAAACCATTTTATTTAAGTCAACATTAAAGGACACAACTGTGACTAGTATCTTCCGGTTTTCATATTACTGTATTTTGTGGTATCTTTGGCCAAACTTTCCCAACAACAAACCTCCTAGCGCCACATTGCCATGTAAAATGTACTGTTGAATCACAGACGCCTGTGCTGACATACAACATGAAAAACACTAAATCACATCCTCAGTTTTATGCTTTCCAGTATTTAAATATCTGAAGCAAAACATGTCAAAACACAATATTTGTATGTATCGTAGTGTTGAATCAGGTTTGAAACCAGATTATCTTCACATCACAGTGTTAATCCTAATTTAAAGGCAAGATATATTGTATGTAAGAATTTTCATTTTGAAAATCCACATCATAACGTCCCGAAATTGCTTACTGTCACTCCGAGGTGGTCTACTTAAAGATTAATCATCTTTAATCTTTTAATCATGGTCTGCGGCAACCAGCCTTCTCCTTTTAATAAATCTGAATTTAGACGAAAGTTTCCTGATATATGACATTTTAGAGGGCTTTCATTTTGAAATTCCACTTCAGTTTGTCCTGATATTATCAAATACTTACTTATGTGTAAATTGCGAGAAATCTGAAAGCATGTCCCCTCGATGAAGATTGTTTAACTGCATTATTTTATTATAAAATGCAACATTTATTGAAGCACAAATACAGTGTTGTAGTGCGTTACTTATATTGGTAAAGTTGTTATGCTTTATGTATTTAGCAGGAATATAGCAGTTGTCTTGCGAATGTACTCCACAGACTATTAGTGCTGGTCATCTCAATTACATATGAACCTTTTTAAAGTTTGTACATTAAGATTGTGTTGCAAAAATGGAGTCAAAGTAATCATAACACGCTGTAATATAAGCCCCGAGTCCGTCCTCCATGGCTGTTAGAAAGCTGTGTTTTGTCTACTTCTACTTTTAAACTTTCTTTTCTGTCTCTTTTACTCTGCCGTGTTTTGCCTCTGTCTCTCCTCCAGCTATTTTCCTACACTGCATATATAACAGTCTTTTCTTGCACACATCTAACTCCAACCTCTCAAATTATGTTGAATAAAAACACCCTTCTCCTCGCCCTCAGTCCCATCACTCCCCTCTGTCAGCATGAGCAGGGCGGGCCCAGATCCTGTGACCCTCCTGACGAGGTGATAATGTGAAAACAAACCGTATTAAATCCACTGTTGACCCCTGTGACCCCTGCCTGCTACACTACACCATATAATGAACGCTACACAGAGGGACATGGCTCTATTGGGCAACATTTTTTGTGACTCTGGTTACATTGGTCGTGATTTACAGTAATCCTCCGTTATGAAGCTCGGTGTAAAATGCCAAACCCTGCGGCCACGGCTCAGACTCTCTCAGAGCTGTTTTGGCTGAACGCAGGGCAGCGATGGAAATCTTTCTGTGAATAATGCATAATGTGGAACACGCTAATGTGGTGCTAACACTTCAATGTATATTATCCTAAAGCTGGTATCCGATGCCGGAGGGGGGGCCAGTGCGAGTGCCACAGAAAATGCTGCCCTCAGAGAACAAGTACGCATTCACTTTACTACACTCAGCTCTTTTCTTATCATAGAAAACTCGCAGTATTCTCCTTTAAAGAGGAATACTGCAGTTTTTTTACACTGACTGTTTGCAAAATCATTTTAAAGCTTTGAATGTATTCCTTGAATTGTATTCTGCCTTTATGTCAATTTTATACTTTTATTTTAAAAACATTGGGTTTTTTTTTTTGTTTTAAAAGCATCATACCAATGTTTTTGCACATTTCAACCCATTTAAAAAAAACATTAATTTATTGTTTGATAATTTCTTCCTTTCTTCATGAAGCCATCACTTTCTATACAGTAAAACTAATAGATACTGCAACTTGAAACATGCTTGAGATAGAACATCTATTAGTGAGTAACATGTTTGCTTTAGTTTCATCATGTTATCGTAATGTGCTAAAGTTTTAGGATGTGTATCTCCATCTGACCCCACAGCTCATTTATCACACGATAATAGCACACAGTTGATCCAAACTGTTTTACAAATAAAGTTGAGTAAAAAAATAATAAGAACAAAAATATAGATAAGAAAAAAACTGAACTTTTTAAGAATAAAATTGTGTCGAATAAACACTTAAGTGGTTAAAAGCCAGTGACTACCAATGCGTTTGAATCAAATCTGGATTATTCTTATATTTTATGTTGAAAACCTTGCAATAAACACCTGAAATATATGAAGAATTGGAAATAGAATTTCAATACAAAATGTGAATAGTCACCAAGGTCCTTTTGGATGTGCATGTGACACATGATGATTGATAGGAGTCTTGAAAGAACAAGACAAACAAACAAAATGCAAGTCATAGGAGCCGCAGTTTTGGGGCGAAAACTAAAAAAACAATAAAAAACATTTGCTCAACATTGTTCATTCTGACAAGGACATGACTTTAACAAAAACAAAAGCAGACAAGATTATCACCAAAATAACACCTCCATAATTGACTGGTTGCATGAACTAAAAACAAAGCTGCAGAACATTTTGGTAACAACAACAACAAACAAGTCAGTAAATCATGCACGGAGAAACACATCTGGTTAAAAAGAAAGAAGAGACATATGTCCTCAGTCATAAGGAGGTAAAAGAAGACTCATTTAAAATGCAGGAAAAATAAAAAGTAAAGAAAATGGTGCAAAAATACATTTCAAATTCCTAAAGAAAAATAATAATTCTAAGAGAGCAATAGAAAAAGGCCAGTTAAGGGCTTTGTGACTAATAAGTATTTGTTAAATTATTTATTATTAGATCCCAGTTCAATACACCATTTCCTCACTGAATGGGCAGATTAGATTTTTTTATGAAAATAGGGGGAAGAAATGTGAACCCGTTTCTGTATAAAAGAAATATTGCCGTAAAAGCCAAACCCTGTTCATGAAAAGTTGTTTTTAAAAAACACAACCTGGTGAGGATGTGAAAATAAAGTGGATGTGTGTATCACGATGGCTTCTTCCAAATAGTTTGCCAGATTAAAAAGACTGAAAAGATTCAATCCAAATGAACTCAGGTGAAATACAATAAGAGCGATAAAACGTTAAACCCTCCTCTGATAAACTGTGTGAAGTGAAGGTAAAACGTGCAAAAACACTGGTTCATTTCTTCTGGGGGGTTTTGGGCCATGTCTTAACGTCATATTGAGTCTCAGTCTCCTCACATGATGAGTGATACCTGTTTCTGTTCCTTTTCCATATTTCCACAGCTGCGGCTCATGCTGAGCTTCAGCTCGCTGTCAGCCACAGGTGATGTAACCTTTCCCCCCCCCTCTTGTCTCTCAGCGCCATGGCCACCTACCCGCCCACCTGCTCCAACACCAACACGTCCCAGGGCATGAACATGGCCAACAGCATCGCCAACCTGCGGCTCAAAGCCAAGGAGTACAGCTTGAATCAAGTGCCCACGGTCAACTAAGAGGAGAGGCCGGGGGCTGGTGCAGGAGAGGGGGGGGGCCTCTCTGCCGCTGGACCCCTGCAGACGGGCACCGTCTCTGGGTCGAGCATCATCTTACGTACCCTGGATCCTGAAGCCTCCTCTCCTCCTGGGGCAGCGATACTACACCTATATGCAAATTGTCGGACCCCGAGTGATGTCCGGATTTTCCCTAAGCCGCCTTTTTTTATCCTCCTGGGCATCGCTGAACTCTCGTTTGTACAAAGAGACACATAGACTGGAAGCTGTAGCCAAATATCTGCCTAGTTTTACCTTTGTGATTGTGACTGAAATGGAAGGAGAGTTTTTCAACGTTTTCTTTTTCAATCGAAGAACTTGTTCTCGACGGAGACTCGTGTTTGGACTACGTGGAATTCCCTTTGTCCCGTTGGCTGTGGTTTGGATAAATGACACATCAAATTTGGGATCAACAACCCTTTTTTCCCCCCACTTTTAAAATCAACAATACACCGACAAGGACTTCCTCTGACATTTATGCAATTAAAAAAAAAAAAGTTTTGTTTTTCCACATTTTCTCTGCCATGCTATACCACTGACGAGCAAACATTTTCAACGCATTTTGATTTTCGTGTAATGGTCCAATATAAAGGAGAGGCTAATGTATTTCTGAATCCAAAACCTTCTCTAAATTTCCTATGATAACCTTTATTTGTAACAGAATAAAAACTTGTATATTAATAAAAAATGCATCACAAGCAATGCAATGGCACAGTGTCCAATTCAACAGTTCAACACATTTTCCACTTTCTGGAGAAAGAATAACATATAATTGTATGACAGTTGAATCCATTTTGAAAGCACAATGATGTTGGACCTCATGAGTTCCATAAAAGGAAGATTTACAACTCGAGAACAGATTCTCTTCACAGAAACCTCAAGCGGCTCCTGCTTTGTGTTTTCTCTTTTTTTTCCTGATTACCAGAACCTGACATTTCCATCTTAAAAACAGGATATTTATGTGCAGGGAAATCCTCTCTTTAATGTGGAGGGCCCCTGGGCCTCGTCTGACTCTGCGGCTGTCACACAAAGTGTTTCTTCTCCTTGGCCCCTCATAACCTCCGCCTGCAACAAACACATGTCCACACTCGTCCTCCTACGACTCACACAGGACCAAAGAGTGGGGACGATTGAAACCGCAGTTGATGTGGGAGAGTTTCGATTTTTCAGGAAAAAGTGATCAAAAGGGACACAAGCATATTGTCTGTGGAAATACATACAATACTGAAACGACTGCAGGGTTTTTTTTAATTTGTCATTGAGTTGAGAGTTATTTTAGCTTTGCTGATGTCAAATCTTTAAACATCATGAACTTTTGCGTACAACATATTCTAAATTCCTATAGTTTTATGTTAAATTCAGCATACAAGTTACATTTCAGGCAACTTTAATCCTCCAAAAATATTTGGATTCACTATTATTGGTATTGTCTCGTGCTATTTCCTTTGGCATCCATCATCAACTTTTCAGCTTTCTGTTTCATTTTATTTTTCAAGTACTTGGTACAGCTTCGAAATTCTGACACTTTACTGAAGTATTTCAATATTTCAAAACATTTATTGACATTTTTATTTTTATAGATTCAGATTTAACAGCCAACATGTGGCGAGCTCACGAAATAAGCGAGTTGTCCAGCAAAAAACCTTTTGAAAACTCTTAGAAAAAGCCTTTTTTGTTAGTCTTTGCAGCATGCTACCCTAGAGGGAATGAGCTCTGAGGATTTCTTCCACTTTGGCATGTAATCCATCATCTGATTTTAAGCAGGAGAATCCCTGTGAAAGCATGATGATTTGGGGAGTTTTTCATCATTTCATTATCTCCAATGTGGGAGGTTTTACAACTAAGAATTTATTTTGGATCAACCTATAATTGCGTATATCTTTGATTGCAGTTTGATTAAGTAAACGATGTAATGGCCATTTGTTGAGTTGTGTGGTTAGTCGTAATAAAGAGCTTCATTGACATTAGAAAAAGGATATTTCTGTTTCCCTCTGGCCGTTTTATTTTCTGCTGTTGGTTGTTTTCCGATCACTGATCCCTGACTGTGGTATGTCCAGTGTCAGACCCCTGTCCCCCTCTCCCCTGCCAGGCGCCCGGTCTCACCTTTCATGGCCAGGGCCCGGGCTGACCTGAAGTGATTCCAGATGTGGAGATCTTTTTGACCCTCCCACCCCTTCGCCCTTCCTCCCCCGCTTTCTTTTCCTCCTCCCGCCCCTCCCCATTTGCCCCCAGGCCTTGGCCAGCCACTCCATCAGGGTTGACACCGTCCCCTCGGACAGCGTCTCTCCTCGCCTGAGCACATGACACACAAGGCAGCTCCCCCACCGCCCTTCTCCCCCGCCCTCACCCACCCACCCCCGTCCTCTGCAACACATCTGGAGCTCATTACAGAGGAGACAGTAAGAGCGAGGGAGGGGCGGGGAGTCTGCGTGCAGAGTGTGTGTGTGTGCAAGAGAGCGGGAAATAGTGTTTCTTAACCCTTCTCCCCTTAAAACATCCACCTTTTTTCTCCTCTTTCATTCTCTTTGTATCGTTTCTTCTTAACTTTTGCTTTTCTTACCCCTCCCTCTCTGCATGCAGTGATCTTTATCCCGCTGTCAGTGCCACATGATCGCAAATATTTTATTAATGAGCGGTTTTAGAAAAGAACTCGGCACAAGAAAAAAAAAAAAAAAAACAAGAAGAGAGAAAATCTGAGAGCAGCCTGAGTGAAATACTGCACAGCTGTTAACAGTGTGTGGTTTGGGTGAACAACCAAAAGAATTTCCAGAGATGTGGAGTTTCCACGCAAAGTCAAGTTGACTGAGAGGTTGCCCTGTTTGTGTGATTAAGTCACTATTGTTACGCACTTTTCATAAACACAGATGCAGGCTGGAATACACACTCAGTCTGTTGCACTGTAAAGGAAACATAATTAACTCCAAACTGCCATCTCAAGGTTAACGCTGATGACCATATGTACTGTTCTCCCATCGCCAACCAAGGCTTGTTTCTTTTATTCAGGAAGTGAGAAATGCTGCAGCTTTTCCCATAAAAGAGATGTTTACATTTTCTGATTAACGTGGACTATTTGTGAATATATACACAGGATTGAATGGCCTTAAAAGTCATTTAATCTGCCTAGAAACTAGAGACCATAACAACTTTAAAGGCTAACTACGGTTTATGACAACGTGGGTCTTATTTTTATAGTGATACTGCTGCAACGGTGTCCGAAAAGGCTAGAAAACAGCTTTTCGATATGCATTCACATTGGACAGTTCTACAGCACACAATTCTCCTCTGGTCGCACTGCTCAGAGCCAATACAGGAAATGGTGTGCGCTTTACTGTATGTGGCAAGGCCTCTGTATGATGTAAAGAAGTACTTGTCCGATTGCCTAAATGTCTGAAAAATCCCTGTCCAATTAAAAATGTAGGGGTCCTGATACTCTTCACGGGAAAGATTTAATGTGACACCAGTGTTTTAAACTGGAAAGACATCAATGAGGGTTGGCCTTTAGTTGACCCCGCCCTCTAGTGTGCATATTGCAAACACAAACTAGTTTCTTTCAAAGGTAATGAACCCTGACAGTCATGCAAAGACCTGACTGTCATCCAAAATAGTGTAGTTTGTGGGTTTTTTGGAAACCACAAACCTAACAAACCCTAACTACCATGCACATTTTGAATCTCAGCAGTGAATGTCATTGAACATCTCCTGGGGTTCTGCATCTCTGAGAAGACAATGTTCTTGTTGTGAAAGGGTTGCAAGAAGTTTGGCCAACTCATGGTAAAAGAATGATTGCGGTATATTGCAACTTTTGGCCATCAGTTGTATCAGTTAATCTAAAATCGTACTCACAGAAGGAATTTCTAAAATGTGGAAATCACAAAACACTGTCAGAAGGTCAGACAGGTAGTGATCAAGCAAACAGTTACCTTCGGTAGAGGTAAAATGGTAAAAGAGCGCAACTAAGATGTTGCTAATAATCCCCCCATTGCAACAGAAAATTGTGAGCACACAACTACAGTAATGACAGGAGGTTAAACATCGAAGCAGGAAGTGTCTCTGGCTAGCCTGGAAGTTTGTTTTTAACCTGACTGACCCCGACTGCTCGTGTTTCTCGACCTGTCAGACTTCTTTTCAGTGATGTTGCCATGTTTCCAGGTGGTAGCTATTACTTGGTGAGTACCATCTTATCATAACTCATAAAACTTAACAAAATACATCTGAATCATCCTTCAAGGTAGTTGGGATGAATGGGAATCTCGATGAACGTTGCCCAAGAGCTTTTGAGTTTTTTTTGCATTTCACCATAAGTACAGGAAGTAGGAACCAAAATGTCACATGCTGTATTTTCCCATGTTAATGTCTCAAAGATAGTTATTGTCTTGTTCTGGAAGTAATGTAATTATGGTGTGATAAAAAGCTTCAGGCAGGATTTAAATGGCTGTTGAGCGTTCTGGTCCTGGATGAATTAGCATTTGAATTATCTTGGCCCTGCTGAGGTCCAGCGGGGCAACGTCCAAAACAACAATTATGGTGAGTGACGTGACGTGAGCTCCGAGAAATTGTCACTATATAATCAGCGCCAGAGTTTCATATTCCCTCATGGCACACTATTCTAAGTATTTGGAAGACTTTCTCAATCTCTTACAGGAAGTCCGGCCTCTGCAGCAGAACGCGTGCAGGACCTGGGAAATATGTAAGAACTCTCAGGAGTACAAACATTTACTGACCGCAGGGAATATTACTTTATTCCTCTGACAAGAACTCTAGCTCATTTGAGTTTTGTTCCATTAAAGCCGTTCTTCCACAGCCTACAGAGAGCAGTGAAATGCTTCAAAAGACAGCGTTATCAGAAAACTAAGCAGCGCCTGTTGAGGGCCCTTCATGTGTTCCTAACAGCTGGTGTTAAGTGTGTGATACACTGTCCAAACCTCAGGCTCCTCGTCCACTTTGAAGACCTGAAGTGAGGGTCAGAGCTGCAAATCCATCCACTCCAACTGTCAGGCTTAAGATAGATTGCAACAGGAAACAGTTGAACCAACCAGTTGAGTCAAAAACACAACCAACGTCCGTTTCTTTTGTTTCTCAGGACAGTAAAGTGCATGGCAGTATGTGAAGTATCCATATGTAACCTCAAGGGACTCTTCCTCAGATTATCAGCTGTCTCACTCCCTCTGCTGGATACTGGCAGTCCACACAGCCACAGGTCAGGAGAAGCTGCTGACCACCGGGGAGAGCACAGTGTCATGAAACTATCAAGAATTCTTCAATTAATAACCAACTAAGCTTATAAAGTGTTTTCTGTATATTAATGCTTCCTATGCATCTATTTTCTTGAAATAGGTTATAAAGGCGGCGACATTTCAGGCCATTTTGTTTAGAAATTGAATTGCCTCAATAATCGTTTACAAATGCATCTTGAACAAGAAAATATGTCAATGAACTGCTCTATATTCCATAACTGAATTTTAGAAAATAATTGAATCAAGTTGATCAAAAAAGATCCCAGTACAAGCCCCGTTCAGTAGCTTTTCATGATGAGATACAATTGACAAGTAAAAAGGCGCTGTTGCAAGTGAGACAATTACAGACAATAATTGACTTGGTCAAAGCTTAGATTTTTTTGTAATAATTTAATTAATAATTTTAGAGTCAACAAATGCCATGAATGTTAAATGAGACTATTTTCAACCCCCCTTTCTGACTATTAGAGAAAGGTTCTAAATCTTGTTCTCAACTCCTGTGTTGAAATTATTTTAGGAATGTTTAGGGCTGATTGGATCCTTGGTTTAATAACAGTCTACAATTGCTTATCATTGGTAAGCTACTGGCCCTTTCCCTAACATACAAAAAATATCAAGGGTTGATATCATTATTTATCAAGGAAGGATCTGATTCTTCATCTTTAATCAACTGACGATAAAAAGGATTGAAGTGTTCTATGTAAACTGGAGAGAAAGTGGCGTTCTTTAATATGCTTTCTTTTCTGTGATGACATGTTGTGTCTCTACCTCTTCGTGTTTCTCTGTACTGCTGACGGAGGAGGAGAACGGGAAACGACACACTACATCTGCGGTGGCGTTGTCTCTAATGGGCTCCATGCTGGCCAGTTGGAGATGATTATTTGGAGAAACACGACACTGGGTTTGGAATAAATCAGCCGAAATGTGGGCACATGTTGCAGGTCTGGGCATGCATGTGTGCGTCCGAAAACAAGGGATACATAAATGTGTGTGTGTGTGTGAGTGTGAGTGTGTGTGTGTGTGTGTGTGTGTGTGTGTGTGTGTGTGTGTGTGTGTGTGTGTGTGTGTGTGTGTGTGTGTGTGTGTGAAAGAGAGTAAAATAGAGGGATACGGTTTATGTGCCTTTTGATCAGTGCCTAAACTCGAGGCTATGAGGAATGTTTCTTTTTCTCCTTTGAAGGCAGTTTGAGTGTTCTCTAATAGTTTTGGTTCAGCTGTGTGTGCGTGTGTATTTGCGTGTGTGTTCAGCTCGGTATAAATGGGGGGCGAGCTCTGAAATGAATATCATTGTCACATCTCGTGCCAGAGCAAATTCCCCTTCCAAAACGAGCAATTTTGAAGCCAACGCCTGCCGTCGGAAAATCTGCCTTCAATTTTCCTTCACTGGTGGCTGTGCATGCGCTAACCCCTCCAATCCCCTTTTTCTCTCATTCACACACACACACTGAGAGGACCCAAGGCTGAGCCTTCTCCCTCACACACACACACACACACACACACACACACACACACACACACACACACACACACACACACACACACACACACACGCACACACACACACACAGCAGATCTAGTTGGCCTGCAGCAAGTGGACCCCTCAGTTTATTTTGTTCTCAATTATCAATTTAGTGTAAGTGGCAGGCGCCTGATGGGCTCCATGCCGAGAGGAAATGTTTGCATTGTCCTCATTTAACAATGGCGTTTAAACTAATACCTGATTAGCGTGTGTCACCGCTTAAAATATATTTCTGAGACATCAAGCTGTGACGCTGCGGCTGTTTCTTTGTTTTTACAGTTCCAGTAATCGCCTCCTACCATCACAACCTCTACGGACTCACTAAGACTATTACAAACTTGAATAAGAATGTTTTTTTTAGAGACACAACTTCTGTATTTGTACTCATAAATTCTGAGCATTGGCTGAATTTCCTGAATGCACTTGATTGAGATCCAGGTTGGAATACATTGACTGAGTGCATCTGGGAACAAAAAGAGAACCATGTTGGGGAATTAATGGAGATTGTGATCAACATACAAAAATAAACTCATGTTAAGTGTTTTGTTGTTTTAAAATTATGTTCTTCCCCCAGGCCAGCAGCCAGTATTTTGAAAATACAGGCGTGGTGAGTCAAAGTCCACACATGGACCCCTATTTGACTGTTCTATTATATTGCTTTCAAGTTTTATTTCCCAAAACGTTTATTTTAAAGTTGCTGGGCTTGGAAAGTGTAACTCATCTCAGTAGTGGCAAGGATCAAACAAGGATTGCATGTCTTCCAACAAGTTTATTTATGAAGCCTGAATGGCACTCCAAAGCCTTCTCTTCAGTGGGGCTGTCACTTTTCATCCCAAATACAAACTACCACTTAAAGGCACAGAATTCTAAATTGCAAGCGCACCAGGCCATTTCCTTTTACTCCATCACTCTGATCTATAGCCTGACCTGTCGGCCTCTGAGTAAACTAGACTATAGTTCTCTTGAGACTGTTCTCCCAAAAATAACAAAATCAGATATCAGAGTTTGAAATGCTGTCGACCTAAGCGTCAGATCAAGACACACTTTACTCTATTAGACAAACAGCATATTAAAGTTCTTAATTTTACGAACTTGTCCTTGTTGACAAAAAATTGGTGGAACTAGCGAGTCCAACTAGACTGATAATCATAACATTTTGAATTCAATACCATAAATATAAATGTTATGGAAATGTTAACCCAATAGGGACATGCTAGATAATAACTCTTGCAAAATTCTGGCAAAACAATAAAGGTTAGAGTAGTTTGAAGTGTCGAAAACCTATACAATCTAGAATGGATTGTCTATTAGCTGCCTTTTTTTAATTTCTTTTTACACCGTCGTTCGAATGACTGATATTATTATGTAATGGTTGAATTAAGCTATTCCAAATATAACAGGCCAATTCAACTTAAAAAACATTGTTAAATCTATCAAATTCCAAACACAAGATCCAATTTCTTTAGGATTCTAGAGCTTTTACCACATCTCATGGTCTTACGGATGTGAAGTTGCCAAGTACACGGTTATGTTGTAATAATACTACTACTACTTATTAAATAACAGTCCCGGAATAAAAGTGCTTGTGTGTGGGGGGAGATGAGACTACTATCTTTGTCTCCAGATTCGGATGTGGCAGCCTCTCTTTCTCTGATCCATCAAGAAATCAGAAGTGACAACCATGTCAGCTTCACTTTAGTGAACTATTTTCAACTTGAATCATTTTTTAAATCACTTTTTTCTTGACTGAAGGTCAACTTAAATGTATTGAGTCTTAGAATAGTTAAATTAGCCAGGGACAACAACCCAATACGTGTTAGTATTCATAACCTCCCTTAAGTTGCAGAAATCCCCCAAATTCCCAGAAACATGACAAGGACTTTACCTCAGTTACACTCTGCAGTCCCTGATCAGACAATCTGGACTTTGAGAAGTGGTCCTCTATGTGATCCAGACTCTGTTCAGGCTCTGCTGGACGAGCACAGGAAAGCACAAATGATTCCAGTACACACATAGAGCATGATAAACTGAACCGAGCCTCCAGCTCAGCCAAGCTGCCATAAAAAGCTTTGACGCTGCACTTTCCAGAATGTGTCTTGGCGCAGGAAAAAGTTGATTCTGAACTGAAACAATGCCATAATAATACATTATGACCAGAAACTTTACATTAAACATTATCCAAGGGTTACAAGTTGGACGACTTGAGCTTTGCAGTTTTTTATCTGAGGAATTCAGTTTTTCTTCTGACTCATCGTCTGTCTGAACGGGCCTAATGAAATCTCCGAGACGCCTCTTTCCCCCTGAGGAGAGTCTCTTCTTCATCTTTATTTTCCCCTCTTCGCTCATTATGTGAGTTTTTGGACTATTGTGCTGTGGAATATCTTTTCTCGGTCAGACAGCCAGCCCTGCACACATGTTACATCTACAGAGACAGCTGGAATGATGGGAGAAAATCAGCTGGCCGTGAAAGGGAGAGCAAAAATCGGAGAAAAACAGAGTGGTTCATCAAAGATAACTCTGACCTACTACAGAAGCCTTAGGTTTATTTGAACAATCTTTCTTAGCTCATGGCATTTACAGTAACTTCAGTTCACTATTCTCTTGCAGAAATAAGTGTCTTGTGACCTGCAAACGGTACATTTTTTAACACCATTTCTGCAGAAGACCTACAAGGACCGTATTTCTAAACCAAAAACATAACAACCCCATTAATACTGCAATTAATTGTTGGTGTATTTCCTGCCTTAGTCAGAGTCAGATGAGATTAACTGGAAACATGTGACCAGGGCTTGGGGAAAAAACTTGAAGCACATCTGCTACTAGCTTAGTTTAAACAAGATTAGCTAACCTTGTTTACACCCTTTCAGTTAGCATTTCATCCACTAGAGATGCTGATGCTGGCTGCTGAATTGTAGCATTGAGCTATTAGCAAACATTGCGTATGTAACATTTAGCATGAACATGTTAACGTTCAGAATTAAAATGTGGTGCTGAATTCTTGCTAGTTTTGTCATATGAGAAGTTGTAGTCAAATACAATTTAATGTAGCATTTTCCCATCATAGTTCATACTTATGATACTTATAATAGCTTGTAGTATATTTCCTTACTTCATTTTCAGTAATAGTTTTGATGACTTTATTATGGTGACATCTGCCCACCCTGGGTCCTTTTCGGGTCGATTAAATGGAATCCTTGCGTCCCTCACTTGCGTCGTTTCCCGTCGTTTCCCATCACAAACGGACGTCGCTTCACGTGACGCTCCGGAGGAAAGGACGTCCCATTGCTCTTATAACTCATTTCCCTGCTTCTCGTGGTTTCCTTGCGTCTCTCCATACTTCCCTGATGGGAGGGACTAAATGCAGGGAAACGACGCAAATGAGGGACGCAAGGATTCCGTTTAATCGACCTGAGATGCAGCCCCTGTCTGCCTCCCATCTAATCCCTGAATTATTTTTGGGACCCTGCCATACACCATCTCTCCAGCAGATGCCCTTTGACTTTCCTGTACTCACCATGCCCCAGCACTAAGGTCCTCTAGTCTTTTCCTGATTGAGCCTAACCTGTTCCCTATTCCCTCATTAAACTCCCACAGTATATTCACCAATCACGACCCTCCATTGTCATGCTGGAAAACTGCTGGAGTTTTTTTTCTTTATAGGTAATAATAGTAGGTAGTAATAGTTTTTATCTGTAAATTAAATGACAGATTGTTACCTGGAGATATAAGGTTTAAGCGTTTCCTTTGTTACTTTGGTAACGTCAGAAGACAGAAGTCAGAAATTAAAAAATGTAATGTTTAGGGTTGTATACTTTATAATTGCTCGTCATTGGACCCTCATGGGCATTGCCATCATGAAGAACAGCAGCTTCAATCACCATCATCATTTAACTCAGTAACTCAACAGACACAATTTAAAAGTAAACTATAAAAATACCCTTTTATGGAAATGTATACCATGCGTGATGACGGACCCACCTTTTGGCCAACTGGATGAAGGTAATGATTAATATGAGTGGCAGGCTGGTGACAGGCTGGGTGTATCCTCCAGTGATGAAGGTTTTGATCCCTACATCATCTCTGTGCAGGAATGATGTAATATTAACAGTCAGCTGAAATGTCCTGACATCAGCCGGCACCTCACGCACAATTATGACAAATTCAAACAAACACAGCAGGAAACTAAAGAGTATTTTCTACAAAGTAATCATTTCAAATATGAATAAAGGCAATGTCAATCATCAACACACCCAGAGTCAGTACTCACTATATGATTCATGCAAGGTGTAAACTCACACTCCTTTAAAATATGCAAGTCGTTTTGGATAAAAGCGTCTAACAAGTAATGTAATGTAGTATTATAAATACCTGATTCAACATCATGAACCTCACATAGCCTATTGTCTGTAGCTGCCTGTCCACTTACAGCTATGACCATTCACCAATAAAATCAATTTTTGTTACATTTCTGATTATTTACAGATTAAAAAAGGCATATATTTGTGTTAAAAGGGGTGTGTGGTGTAGTGGGTTGTGCGTAGGTGTTCAGATTAGCGGGTCACAGGTTCAAACCGTGCTGCAGTCAGCATGTCGTTGTGTCCCTGGGCAAGACACTTCACCCCAAATTGCTCCTGTGGGGATTGTCCACAGTATTGAGTATGTAAGTCGCTTTGGATAAAAGCGTCTAACAAGTGACATGTAATGTTATGTAATCAGTGAGCTTTGAAGCAGAGCCAGGCAGCTTCAGCCTACTTCAGGTCTTTATGCTAAACTAAGCTAACAGGCATGCAATTTATATCAGTCTAAACATCCCACCTTTTAAAGGAAAGGAACACTTTATTTTCCAGTATTCCCCCCATCTCTGCCAATCCCAGATTAACTCTTGTTTTGGAACCTTGACCTTTGTCAGTTTTGGCGTTTCGCCTTGCTATTTGCGTATTTTCTGTGCTGTCGGCCATTTTTGTAACTCCTTCTTGGTTGCCTGCTTACAAAGTCTCTGAGACAGAACCTGACACTCTTTGGGTGAGCCACAAGTGACGGTTCTCAGAGACTAAATTAAAAGTGATAATTCGTACTCTTTTTTCTTTTTTAAAGCACCTTTTGTTCTCTGTAAATATCCTTACATTGTTTACACTAAGTAGGTTCAGAAATCAAAAGGCGGTGTGGCCACTGATTAGACCTTGCACAGTGTTTGTGTACTATGATGCAGGGACGGACTGGGACTAAAAATTTGCCCGGGAAACTCGACCGGCCCAACTCGGTACGGCCCATCGGGTAAACTCTCGGTATTCCCAATGGCCAGTCCGCCCCTGCTATGATGGATCAGGTGCAATCCTTACACATTGAAAACACATTGAGACTACTTGTAACCAGACTTGCACTTTGCATGACAAAAAATGACAATGGATGAAGAAAAACAAAGGGGTGTAGTTCAGCATTTGGCCACCAAGTGACATAAAAGCAATAGTTGGCACTGGTTCATCTGTTGTGTGGGACAACTGGGGAGTGATGAAACAAAACTAAAAAAATACAAGAAGCAAATCAAGAATGATGTGATTAAAACAATATACAGATATATAAATGTGTGTATCCTTCAGGGAAACAGACCGTACACATTTAAAAAGTGTCTCTGTGATGTCCTATAGATTAAAAATGTATACTATGGCGCAGAAAGTATAAGAAGATGTAAATGGTCATCAGAAGATGTAAATTATTCTGTTATTCCATGTGCTTTAGCTTTTCTTTGCTTTCAATGGGTTATATCCATACAAAAAGAGAGATAACTACAGAATAGTAAGTTTAGCCTTATTTATATCCTCTTGCACAATGTTCTATTTGCTGTTTTTAGATATAAAACAGCCCGCTAGAAATCTAATCAAAAAGCATTTTAATGGACAAACTATCCTACAATTTAGGATTTTCCAGAGAGGGTTATTTGTGGATATACGACCCTCCGTAGCGTTTGCATTCAACGGGAGCACTAGAGGTCGAAAACTTTAAAACGTGATTATAGGTCGTAATAAGTGCTTGAACAATCGACCTATTTGGTCGTAGTTGGAGGACTTGTTGCTCTCCACCATGGGTCCTTTTGTATAATTGTAGCCTGAGAACTCTCCTAATTCCCACAAACATACAAAGGACATGACCTAAGTGTGTCCTTTGATAACTTACAAGTATTATCATTAGCCTCCTCCACCTGTGTGACGTATACCTGATGGGATCTCCCTGTCTGTTTACATCGGGCGCGCTGTCTCCCCTCCCGCCTCAGACCCCTCTCGCTGTCCCTGCTGCTGCTAACACTTTATTCCACAGACTCATCACTCACGAGACTGTGCACGTCAAAAACAATGCGATGCCCCTCCCGTGCAGTCACTGTGAGGCTTTGCTTTTGATGTTGGGTCGCGGCGAGGGGGGTGAAGGGGATC
>NW_011352334.1:125982-138547 GCF_000735185.1 Notothenia coriiceps
GGGGGGGGTTGGGGAGAGTCCCTCTCTGCTACCGACCAATGAGCTGAAACGGGAGCATCGGCGGTGCGTCGGAGCGCAGCTGCAGCATCCCTCTGACATTGACTCCAGAGCCGGCTGGTAAACCGGGTATACTGGCGGACGGAACCGGGATCTAATCGTGGAGTTATGACGGATGGTTAATTTTAGGATACCGGTGATGCTCCTGGAGGATATTGTCGACGTGTCTGGAAAAGGATGGAGAGGGGACTACTGCTGTCACCGACTTACACAACACTAGTCAGGGACAGAGAGGTAATCCACTGCAACCCGTGATATAAGTGGTTTTACACATTGCTTATCTGCATATATGTGAGAAAGGTGTTACTTATGTTGCAGCAGTGTTATAAGGCTACTCTCAAAACAGGGTTATTGAGTTAGTTAATTTTAAACCAGGATCCAGAGTGTTGATGTTGTCAGTGTGACAGCTGTCTGTCTGCTGCCCTGAGCCAATAACTGTTTCCTGTTCAGTATTGATGTATTGATTTGTGAGCTGTATCAAACTCAACAGGCCCAGTGAGTGTGTGTGTGTGTGTGTGTGTGTGTGTGTGTGTGTGTGTGTGTGTGTGTGTGTGTGTTTGAAAGGAACATCTTGTTTGTTTGATTGATTAGCTTTATCAATCAAGTTTCAAGGAAGTACGTTTTCAAACTGTATTGAATGAATGGAGGCCAAGAGCTTCCTGAATGATGTACAGACAGTGCTTTGGGATATGTCGGCAGAAAATAGGCTAACACATGACAAACATGTTTCATTAAATCCATATTGCTGCATAATTCGTAAAGTATAACAATGAGGTCATGGTTGTGGCAAATCCCATAGTGATGGTGTTTTCCAGGCGGATGGAGCACGAGAAGTGTGAGCAGAGACACAGCTGGATCTCAGACTTTGTCTATAATAAGCTGTTTTAGCTCTTTGTCCACAATGAGCAGGAACATGGTGACCTACTGTAGTCTGTACGGACAGTGTTTGGGTTATGCATGAAGATATATTGGCATTTTCCTATTGTTTTAGCATTCAAATGTGAAAGGAGACCTTTCTGAAAATATCCCCAAAATGCTAAATGTAGCCAGTTAGCATTTAGAGTGAAATTAGCCCTATATTATGCAAGGGGCTGCAGTGGTGGGGGTGTGTTTCTTCAGGCAAAGGTGGATCAGGAAGTCCAGTTTCAGAAACAGTACATTTTAAGGCCTATCAGATGCAAAACACATGGGATTATACATCATGGTGGCAAGAATTGTATCTAGTGATACTGTGACAAAATGATCTAAGGTACGTGCCTTTGCATTTTGACTGTCCACACTGGCCTAATTGCAGTTTTTCACATAAAGCAATATTGACTTGTCCAGCAGATGTCCAGTTCAGCTTGTTAAACTGTATATAACCAGAACACTGGTACTTGTCTACTCTACAGGCAGATGCTATTATCTGCTTTTGATTTTAAATCATAGCGAACAACCAAATAACGTTTCCCTTTTCCATGAGACTTTAAGGCGTCATATGCAGTTTTAACACTTTAATGATACTAGAAGAAACATTCATTAAGTATATTGATGGCAGCTTCAAGGATCTGTCCCTTTACTTGCTTCCTTTTTCATGTCATTGTCTTCCTTAATATCTTCTTATTCAAATTACTTGAGAAACAATCCACTTTACTGCTTAACATAAACTTTAAGGTTCAAAACAATTGGTACTTCTTTACAAATTGACTTTGAGTACGTTTTGGATACATCTAGTTACTATCAGATTCCATTGTTTATCTATGTAGCCTGAAAAAACTGCGATGTTTACAACTAAAATATGACAAAATCACTAATTTTAAAGAAATGTGATAAGTACTCTAACTGTTCCTGGAGGCTATTGTTAATGTTTAAAGGTCCCATGTCATGTCCATTTCTGATCATAATTCCATTGTTGAGGTCTACTAGAATAGATTTACATTGTTCAATGTTCCAAAATCACATTGGTTTCTCATACAGCATCTCTGTATAGTATGTGTATTCACTCTCTGTCCTAAACGCCTTGTTGTCCCCCCCCCCTCCCTATGAGCCCACTGTGCTCTGATGTGTGTCTATGTGATACAATGGCGTTTGTTAGCAACCAGAAAATGACACCAGCAATGGCAAACAGATGAGAATGCTGCGTGGGGTCTGGGTGCCGTGTTGGCGGGGACGTTGCAGGGCTCGCTGATGCGAGGAGCGGACAGTGTGAGCTGGATTACTGGTGTCGTTTCCTGGTTGCTGGGTGGGGTCTGCGGGACAGCGAGACACAGTGAAACCCAGCCCGAACCCAGCCCGAGCACACAGACGCAGCCTGGCTGTGAGTCTGTGTGTGTGCACACACACACCCGCAGCCTCCCCACATCCCGCCGTCTCTCAGGCTGAGAAATCCGCGGAGCTGCAGCTGAGAAAGGATTGAGTGTGTGTATGAGGAAGTCCGTGGATTGGTCCAAACGTATCGGCTCCGCGCACGTAACTAATACCCAATACGTCACTGTACCCAGGAAGAAAAATAAAAATCTCCAACGAGGCGTTCTGGGGCAGCATAGACTTAGTCTTTTCTGTGCTAGAGTTTTACTCGCTACAGGGTGTACTTTGAGGGTTTGTGACTTCGCAGACCGTTTACATGCAGAAAAACCTTCATAACACACAAGGGGACGGGTAATAACCGGAAAAGCATGACATGGGACCTTTAAGCCAAAACATTACACTGACTTATTGATTTCTTTGTAAAAGTGGTCTTAGTAATATGAGACTGGGATAGGGGGTTGGTCCATATAAATAATGAATGCAGTTGCATGCTGAGGTTTAAGTGAAACATCTGTAGGAGAATAATTACGACTCTGAACCAAAAGAAGCTTTGACAATCCCATAATTTGCTTGTATGCACATGTTGATACGATAAAATCATTCCTTTTCTGTTTTTATTAGAAAACACCAGAGTGATGTTTTATGGGTGTTTTTTGGCCTGACTGTTCAAATGTGTATCATTATTCCAGCCCTCTCTGACAGGGTCTTGTCTTTGTAAAAACACACATTACATTTTGAGAGATACTCATTGGCAGCTTGTAAAGAAAGGAACAATATAAGTGGACAATTACATCCCTCTCAACCGACACAGAGAGAGAGGAGGTCTGGGTTTCATTCTTAACATAATGGTTGATAAAGATTCAGAAAAAATCTACATCTTATGTTGAATGCTAAAAAACCGGATCAGAGAACAGTTGGTAATCAAGAGGTTTCTCAGGACTTCTAGCTCTGAAAAATTGTACCATTGAAATTGGCAATAAAGGTTTTCTGCTTTAACTTACATTATAAAGTAAACGTTGATTGCGCAATACGTTGGCTGCAGAATAATAACACCATTGATTTTAGATAAGCCATGTCTATTCTATGCAATGAAGGCTTGATTTATGGCACAAAGCTTTGGAAAACAAAATGAGTCCTATGAAGTATTTAGGATAAATAGCAATTTAATATATTTAAATAAAAAAATATTCGACCCAGATGGTCTAAATAAGTCTTTAAGTTGGTAGTAAGTAGGCTCTGAGGAAAATGGCATTCAATGCAGTTAGATTTTTGGACGCAGATATGTAGGTTTACTCCAAATGTTGCCTATATAACAACATTTTCATGTCTTAAAATCTTAGACATCTGTTGGACTGTAGAAAATCACATTTTCCCAGGTATTCCATATTCTGTTCTCGCTGTATACAGTAGTGTATATGCATAACCGTAACTGTCATATTGCTGAAGCTCCGTTTCCTGTGATTTGATTTATCAATGTCTGCCACTAGCTTAGCCAGCCAGCTGATGAATTAACTTTCTGTTTTTAACTTTTCTTGTTTTTTGTGCCTTACTTTTGTTTTGGGAGGCTTAGTTGTAAATTGTCAACACGTGTTTACGTCTACAGCAATATTTCAGTTTATCTGTGTGAAGCAAGTATGAGATTGAGGTGAGGTATGACAGTTAAAACCCTACTACAGACAAACAAACAATTTATGTATTTATGTTGTTCTTTTTCCTTCTTTTGTTTACCGTCTCATGAACCCTCATGTTTACCTTACAATCCCTATGTGGGATTCATCTCTCAGGTTGTGTTCCAATGTCCCAGACGAAAAGCTTGGCAAACAGAAAGTTGAATAAAAATGAATAAACATCTACAGCTTTCTTTTTGTTTGGTGAGGCTTAGTTGGAGATTGTCAGCTGTGTTTTCTGTCTACAGATAGTTATTCGTAGGTTTGTCTAAGTGTAGTAAGTATGACATTTAGGTGACGGAGGTTAGGGTTAGGATCAGCTGTGGTAGTGCCTTCACTACCACAGCATTAGGGTTAGGGTTAGGGATCTGATGACAGCAGCCAAAAGAAAGAAGGGAAAGGAGGAAGTAAGTCAATGAGAAACATAGGCAGGGATGGTGACCTGGGACGAGTGGAAGAAGGGTAGAGGAAAGGTGTGATCAGGATAATAACAGGGTGTACGTTTCTCTCCTCAGACTCCCCCTTCTCTTCTACCACGTCTGTCTCCTTGATGTTTTTCTTTTTCTCTTACTGTAACTCCCTCCCTCCTCCACTTGGTCTCACCTCAAACCATGATTATAACCTTCTAAGATTCATCTTGGTAAACTTTGTGATGAAATACGTGTGTCAGAACATAAAGTCCAACTTAACTGATTCTAAATCCAGAAAAAACTGTCCTCGTTGTTTCTCTCTGACCCGGTTCAGATCATCAGAGTGTGTCTAAGGTTATCTGATCGTCTGAAAATAAATATCCAAAAGTAACTCAACCAAGAGGAAGCTGATCAGACGTTTTGACACAGCCTCAGAAGTCTGAACTTATGGCGCATTTCCACCGCAGGCCTCGCTCGACTTAGTAAGTTTTTTTTAGGCCTTGTTAGGCCCAGCTCACTTTAATGCTGCGCTTCCATTACAGTTTAGGAGCTGGGGCAGTAACTATAGTAACGCAGTGTAGGCGGAGCCGTGACGTCATCTTCAATGAGCACCCCAGAAAAACAACATCAGCCGTTAGCTGTTAGCACTCAGAGCTCACAGCTCCTCATATCTGTTCAGAAACTAGACAAAAGTTAAACAAGTACAAACCACAGACTGTCTGTGTCATTGCGAATACAGTCGCTGGTTTATTTATGTCTGTAGGCCGTTGTTGTGAGTGTGGATGGTCGAAGCATACTGTATACAACGTTAGCTTAGCCGATCTCCATTTAGACAACAAATCAAATCAAGTTTTATTTATATAGCACATTTTTAAACGATTTTTGGTCGAGCCAAAGTGCTGTGCATATAATAAAAATACCCTACAGTAAATACAACAGCACAGTTTGTG
This sequence comes from Notothenia coriiceps, assembly GCF_000735185.1. Taxonomy (NCBI): domain Eukaryota; kingdom Metazoa; phylum Chordata; class Actinopteri; order Perciformes; family Nototheniidae; genus Notothenia; species Notothenia coriiceps. The sequence goes on from NW_011352334.1 coordinate 131,353, forward strand.
CAGAATATCAGTATGAGAAAACGACACCCTCTGTCCTTAGACCCTCAAATTGTAGGCTACAAGGAAAAACTTCCGGAAGAAAAATCCACAGTTTAAAGGAAAAATGGGAGAAACCTCAGGGAGAGCAACAGAGGAGGGATCCCTCTACCAGGACGGACAGACGTGCAATAGATGCCGTGTGTAAATTGAAAAGATAATACATTTTACAGCGTAGGTAGACCAAATGTTTGGAAATGCATGTGTCTATAATAAGAAGATCACGCATTTTAAAAGGTTTTTCGCCTGCCGTCGGTCTGCAGACTTGTCAAATAATTAATTCATGGTTTTTACTAACCGGTATCAGTATGTTGTTACTTCGGCATCATTTTGAAACGTGTTTTACAATTAAATCACGGTCAAATATGTTCATCTTGTTGTAGTTGTAGCCCCCTTGCCAGCGATTATCTCTCTAGTTTAGCAAACTCAGCCCGACTCAGCCCTGTTTGTTGGCCCCGATAGAACCACGATTTTGTCAGGCCAGAAAAAAGGTGAAAAAGTAGCCCCGGGCCGGAACTAGGCAGTGGAAACGCAACCAAACGGGCCCGGCACGACACGGCACGCTTAAACCGCGCTCCGCGCCATGGTGGAAATGCGCCATTAGACTGTGTTGCCTCATGTCCACTGCATGGTTCACCTGGACTTACTTTTGGTACCAGGTCCCTTTTTCCTGTACTCGTTGTAGGTGTGATTATCAGCTGAATGCCATTGCGCAACTTTGTACCAGTTATGACACATTTTGAATGTAACACCCATTGAATCCTTTTATCGGCAACCACACAAATTAATTTTTCCACTTTGTCAATTGTATGACGGACATTTCTACACCTTTGGGTCAGGTGGATATTGCCTTTTTGACAGTACCTGGCTATTTAAAAATCGGTCCTTAGACAGAATGTCCTGTGTCACCCTAGACAATTTCCTGACCAACCAGTGGTCTGCAGGGGCACTTTCTAGTATCCAGTAAACCTGCTTGGTCTCTCAACTGGAGCGATAAAGAGAGACCAGGTACCATGTGTTATACACAACTTTTTCCAATGGAAAACAAAAACCAGGGCAAGTCGGTTTAACCTGTTAAGCCCGGCAGCCCCCGCCCACCCGTTTTTTGGAAGGACACTATAATTTACATATTTTTACAATGTTCAATCTGAATTTACTTTAAAATAAAAAAAATCTATATTGATTCTGACTTTTCTACATCCAACTCACAGGTGTATCATTGCTTTGAGAAAAAATATTATTAATTGACCCCTTTTAGAAGTGAAGATGTAGTCATTTGTTCTGGGAATGTCATTTTCGAGCCTGAGACCTGAAAAGCAGGCTCAGGGCTCAACAGGTTAAGAGTGTTACCATGCAGTGGAAATACGGCTAACATGAACGATCCGAAATAACACACTAGTTCCCAATAAATAAATATATGTTGACTCATGAGCCCTTGTCACAAGTTGTTGTAGCTTATGTGTTGAAAGCAGCAAAAAACAAAAAATTATGTACCGTTTGGTAATGCTTTTAAATTCTGAAGCAGGAATAAGTACAACTTTAGAGAAAAAGCCTATGGCAAACAAACAAGGCAGAATTCAGTTTTTGTTTTGTATACCTTCTCATCATCCCTCACGTTTGACTTGATAACCTTGTTTGGGGATTTTTTTCTCAGAAGTGGAAAACACCTAATAATGATCTAAGACTCCAAATGAACTGAGCAGTGGATCAGAGAGTTAAGGATTGTTGTTTTGGCTGATAGCATATGTGTTTGGCACGGCAGAGGGAAACCTTACAGTCCAACCTCTGATGTGAGGTCTCCTCCCTGCTCAGCCCTGTAGGCCTGCACTCCCCTCAGCACTCCTGCCTGAACCAGCTGCATGTGTGGAATGTGAGGCAGGTATGTGAGGAGATTTCTCTTGGTCGAGGAAGCGAAAAGATACAGAAAGGGAGAGAGATTCCTAGAATTTGTGTCTGCAGACTAAGGCTGCATCTACACGGAGACGAAACGGAGAACGAACCAAATTCGTCCACACGGTATCGGCTCAAGAAACGTGCCCGTCCACATGAGACTGCTCGACCCGCTGGAGATGCTGTAGTACATATGCAGGGCAAGTGGCGCTGCACTTCCGCCACAAAATACACCAAAAGCAGCGAAGAAGACCGCCCGAGCATGGTTGCCATGGCGCTGGGTTGCCATGGTTGCCTGGTTGCCCTTCTGTTTATTCTCTGCGGTGGATTTAGCAACATGTAGTTCATGTAGTTCTCCATGTCCACTTGATGCTGATGGTTTTGGTAGAGGAGCTGTAGATTTTGCATTAACATCTGTAGCATGGTCAGTAGCAGTACCTACTGACCATGTTACAGCAGGGAGCAGCAGAGGTGGGGAGAGGCGGGGCTATGGCTTCATCGTTATCAGGAAATGATCGTATAGGACATATACACGGAGCCGTTAGGCCCCCCAGAGCGTTTTGTCCGCAGATCTACCCACCTTGGGACCCGTTACCTTTTGAGGGCTCAGTTTCCGCGGTTCCGTTACGGCCTCGTGTCGACGAACCACCCATACGATAGAGAACTTTAGCGGATACAACCCGTTTCGTGTCCGTGTGGACGGGGCCTAAAGGTACACAAAGTCCTGAACCTGGAATGCACGTTGCAAACACTTTCTCCCCTTTACAGCCGTTAAGAACATCCAGTTTGAGTTATACTAAGGTCCTCTTCACAGCCACCAGATTCCATTAACAAAATCATACATTTTGCATTATAGACTACAGGAGTTGCTGGGCTTACGCTGCCTCGATTGGTTATTTAGCTTGTGTTTTTGTGGAACTTTTGTTCAAATGGAGTCACCAAAGTCACATAATAACACAAACTGACATAAAGATTGAGGCAGTGGTAGCCCAGCAATTTCTGTTTTCTGCATGGTAAAATTACAGTTCTGGTCAATGGAGTCCGGTAGCTTTGGAGAGAGCATAGATGAATATAGAAGCTACAGTTTCCCATTGGAAAAGGCTGTCTGTGGCAAGGTGAAGAGGTGAAAATATTTAAAATATAACGTACTATACAGTTAAACTAATGACTTAATATGTTTTGGACTTAGGTACCCATAACCAAACAGATGATTATTCAAGTTGGAACTAAATACTCAAGTTGTGTTGTTCACCACACACTCCATCAGACTAAACCTTCCCGTTTGGAGGAGGAATTTCCATGGCGGTTGATCCAGTCTCCGGGCCTTTGATCCTGCGCTCCCTGCACCAGCCTCAATGTGCTGCCCGTCTGTTTGAATCAACTCAATTCATCTGCTCTGTTTGTCTTTCAAACGGCTTTTCTAAGAGAGCGATACTAGCCTCAGATAATGTGGTTTTTCAGAGAAAGATTTTGGATGTGTCACCTGTGTGTGCATGACCTGCAGACATAAATGTAAAGCAGCTTGATATGTGTTTTGTGCCGGAGGCAGGTTTGAATTCATACCCTGTTTTACCTGCTGGAAGCGTGCTCCGACATGTCACACACACCTGCAGGGGGAGGAGGGGATGCATAAAAACACACACATACACACTACGGCCCTGCTTGTGCTCCACCCTGCTTTTTAACAAACACCAGGGGCAAAATAGTGAATTGACAGCTCAGTGACTGTTTTACCAGGAGGCAGACGTTGGTGCAGTCTGTGCACATGCTGACACACAAAGCTAGTGGAGCTTCTGTTCCTGAGCATGCTGAAACAGATCACTCTTTCATGCTGAACAGGCAGTGTGTGTACCTTTGCTCCCCACTGGTGTTTACCTCGGCTCTCTGCTGCTGCTTTCTGCCACGTCAAATGACCGGCTTGCTGCTTGGCTCGCTCCTCCGGGAACTCGTGGCCAGAAGAGCCTGACTGTGGTCATTCTGCTCTGGGTCTGAGGAGTCACAAACTACTGGCTGGAAGATTCCAGGCTACTCGAAGCCTTGCCTCTTCGGGAGCTTTGCTTGTTTGAGGATAAACAGATGTGTTAAGATATTTTCGAGCGAGTCAGACTGAGGACTCACCTGACAGTTGAGGAGATACTGGATCAACTGGAAGTGTACTTTTCTATGAAAAATGAGTGAATATCTTTACAGAGGAAGGTAAGGCTTTTTGGATGATTACAGCTCTAGTGATGAGTCATGGGGGTCGGTGTGGTTTTCTTTGTGTGTGGGTGTGCATTCATGAATTTAATGTGAACAGAAAGGCCTGTCCTCTGCAGTGTATGCAGATAAATAAAGGGAAAAGTCTTCTGTACCTTGCAAAGAAACAGGACCTTTGTGCCAGTGTTGCATAATGAGGTCTCGACCCCCACATGTGTCGTTCCAGCATGATGGACAGCTATTGGCTGAGCTAATTTCAGTCGCTTTTAAAGCAAACACCTGCATTGTCTTTGTTCACTACTGTCATTCTGACCTCTTGAAGCCTGCCAGACACAACACTTCGCTGGTTTTGCATGTTGTCAAAGTCAAGTTCAGTTTGCTAGAAATGTGTCTTACTTTAACTCAAATTTTTCTCCTTTAGAGCGTTTAGGGTTCATTTGAATCCACATCTGATTGGGTCATACATATTGTGTATCCTCTATTTACAGCTCTTCATTCAATCTTCATAATGTTTTCACTGGGTGAAATATTCAAAAGTAAGTTCATATTCTTTGGCACCATCCTTCCCTCAAATGGGCTAAATGATGCATTTCCTGAAGTTCAGTCAGACACATTTGGTAACCTTGGAAATGTCAGGACGCCATCTACAGTACAAAAGTCACTTGTGTGGGTTTAATAAACAAAGTTTGAACAGTTTGTTATGACCCACATGGCAGGTCAGCAAGTTTAAAATATATACTGTGGATATAAATAACACGTCAAGTAGTTTTATTTTCATCAAATGTATGTCTCAAGGTTCAAGTGGTGGCTTGTCATAGTCAAATATCCAGATTATTTTCTCAATTGAAAACCTAAAGGCAGTTTATAGAATCAGGCTAATCTTTAGGTTTTAGAATTATGTTTTTAACTCTATTATTTTTCATTAAATCAAATCCTTATATAATTGTATCCAGGACATAATTACACTGTAATTTTGGGATTAACCTTTTGTGCCTTCTGAAAATATTGTGTTCAATTAAATGTTTCCCCACCACCTTAATTAGGTCCTTTGTTTTCTACCGCAACATAGTGACATCACTACATAACATTTGCACTTCTATTGACATGAATTCCAACACATTATACGTGATAGGCTAAGGGGCGGGACATCTCTGGAGTTGAACAATCACAACAGAGCCGGCCAGCTAACGAATCAGAGCAGACTGGTCTCTGGTTTCAGACAGAGGGCGAAAAGAGGTGCTGCAGCACAGGCAGTATGAGAAAAATAAAGCCCTTTTTTAACATTTAAGCAAGTATACGTCACAGTGGAGGCACAAAATACAAATATGAACCTGAAAATGAGCATAAAGGGACATTAAGGAGGCAAATCATTGACCAAGAGGTTATCTTTCAGAAACCTCAGCATAGATTAGGTTAGGTGAGTTAACACGGAACTGATTTGCTGAGGTTTGATGAAAAGTAACCACACAGGAGAAAACAAATGCTCTCACACGACACACAGCTGCTGTTAGAGTAATTTACTGTTGTCTACTCTGCTTCTATTGTCACACTTGCACCCACATCTCCAGCAGCTCCTCCAGCTGTCGCCACCAAGTGATCAAACCAGCATGGAGGTCTAGCAGACCAGCAGACACACACACGCACACACACACACACACACACACACACACACACACACACACACACACACACACACACACACACACACACACACACACACACACACACACACACACACACACACACACACCCAGGTGGTCAAGGTGCTGTTAAATGAGCTAATCCTCTCAATTCACCCAAAGCCTTTGATTCCAGTGTTATTCAAAGGGTCTCTCTCACCCTAGTGTGAAGCTCCTCTGCCTGCCTTATCTTCACTTTAGGTAATAAAAGAAGCCTTTACAGCCCTGCACGATTGGCTTTGACTTAATCTCGTTCATTGATTATTCATGAAGGCTCCTAGGAGGTGCTAATGGAGAGAAATCCTGTCTACGTTCCTCTTATCCTAAAAAGCCGCCTTATTGATCAATTTTAAGCCACTTGAGACGTCTCAGGATCCAACAGTCTTTTCTTTACTTCCCAAGCTAAAAAACACATTCACTTTACCAGCCCATAAAGTATTTTCATTAGTGAAATTAACAATAAATGGTACTCTATAAGTAACCCTGTCATAAATACCTCTCATAAACAGCTTCATTTGTTATTTAAGTTTTGACCAGTCAGTGGAAGGAGTTGAGGGATTCTTCCACTCTCCGTCTTTGTTTACTGTTTCTCAGCTGGTGAGTGATGAGTGTGTGACTGAAAGCATGCGCTGACTCAGTTTCCACCACCAGTGTGTGAGTGTGTCTGCTGTCTCCAACATGTCAGTGGGAAAGCTCCTGGACTATTTTTGACCTACTGTGTTTTTTCAGACTTTTACCACATTTTCAGAGACACATTAAGCAGCAGCAGGAAGGGTATGAGAAGATAGTTAATTACCATACATGTGGAAAAACAGGTGTGTGTGTGTGTGTGTGTGTGTGTGTGTGTGTGTGTGTGTGTGTGTGTGTGTGTGTGTGTGTGTGTGTGTGTGTGTGTGTGTGTGTGTGTGTGTGTGTGTGTGTGTGTGTGTTTGCTTCCTTGCTTGCTTGGGAAGACACATGGGACAGTTTTGAGTTTGAGGGAACTGGGCTGATTAATGTCTCTTGTTTCAGGCACTGTAGTGCAGAGAAACGGGCCAGGCCGAAAAGCATTGGACCTATGATGGGTAAGTACATTTTCTAAATATTGTTTAATGTTCTTAAAGATTTCACTCTTTAATCTGCCGTCTCTAATCAATGTGCTCTTGTGTCATGTTTTGTGTTAGACTTTACTGTTTCCCCCCCAGGAAAATCATAAAAACTAAAGCCTTTTTCGTTCGCCCACCATGGCCTGGTACAAGCTTGTATTTTGACTAATTAGCTGTTTGAAGGAGCAACAGTATGTTGCCACTATGCTGCTATGAATGACTCAGTGTGCCGGTAACAACCACCACCCTCCAAAAGGTGTGTGTGTGTGTGTGTGTGTGTGTGTGTGTGTGTGTGTGTGTGTGGGTGTG
>NW_011352334.1:138579-147971 GCF_000735185.1 Notothenia coriiceps
TGGTGTGGTGTGTGTGTGTGTGTGTGTGTGTGTGTGTGTGTGTGTGTGTGTGTGTGTGTGTGTGTGTGTGTTCTGGCCCTAGGTGTTGATGCCTTAGGCTACATGTACAGCATGGCGGGTAAATGTGTTTTGATCAGATTTTGTTGTGTGAATCTACAGGTTTGATTATTTCCTACGGATAGCTGGGTCATGTGTTGCTAATAGTAAGAAGAAATAGAGAACATTTGAAGATCTTGTTATATTTTTAGGATTAAATGACTTTAACAGAAAGACATCTGTACACTCAAGTTAATGTTTGTATTTTAATTCAAAAAGGAGATTATCTTTCCTTTATCTACAAGTTGCTCACTAACTAAATGCTATAAGGATTACACTGGAAATTCAGTTCAATTAATTGACTAAAAGGGTAAAAATGCCAAATGATTAGAAGACAATTAAATAGTGCTTAACAGGTGCCTTTTATGAATAAACAGGTTCTATGTCTAGGAAATTAGAAGGAAACCGTGGTATTGCTAAACAAAAAGCATTACCACTTTTGTTTCTTGTTTTTTAATGAAAGTGTACTGGAAAGATATCCCAGACAATCAGACATTTGAATTGGGACATGGGCCTTTGTGAACGGAAACATGTATGATCTTGCTGGCTTTGTCTTGAGTTGTGCTAATGTGCTAATTGGCTTTTTTTAATGAGATGATACCTTTTGTAAATTTTAAACAAGCGAGATACAATAACATGGTAGTTATTCATCTTAAGAGGTTTGCCTTAGTTTTGAGGTCTATTTTTTAAATTCTAGACAGAGGAAGAGCTGCTTCCCCCCGCTTTCAGACTGTATGCTAAGCTTAGCTAAGTATATCTTTGACTCCAGCTCTGTTCTTAACAAACAACCAAGACATTGATGTCAATATGAACAACAACGCAAAAATGGCACATTTCCTAAAATGTTAAACTTTTGATTTAAGGCATTACAGTTTGCACGAAGGAACACATTATGTCAATGAAGGTCCTCACAATTAGAGTAACACAACATATTTAATTGCTTGTGTGTTCATAGTTTTACCAGTGCGTCATTCATATCACTGTTGTGTAATAGTTTGTACTGCAGCGTGCTCCAGGCCTCAATCCAGAATAAATGTCTACCTTCATGTTACGGAGTAGCTTTTTAATAATAATGTTGCGCAATTTTAAGTAACCGTCAGAAATCTGTGCTCTGCCAAAGTCATCTTGATTACACCCCTCGGGGTCTGGCACGCCACCACCCCCGCCCCTATTCCACTGCAAACCAATTGGCCTGCTTTTAAAGGGATAAAATATGAACTATTGTATAAATCCCTTCTATGTGGAGTTTTCTGGGAACGCTCCTGGCCTTTTACAGATGATAAGTTTGGCTTTGAGACGTCTTGAGACCGCTGGAAGTGTTTCAGCTGGACGTTAATACACTGTGTCAAATCTGTGTGTGTGTGTGTGTGTGTGTGTGTGTGTGTGTGTGTGTGTGTGTGTGTGTGTGTGTGTGTGTGTGGACACGGCCCATATATCAAGGTTTAATAGGGTTATAATGAGGCGAGGGTTGATCAGGGCGTCTCAGAGGGGCTAAAGCCAAGAGGTGTTTACATTTCAGCTCTGTTGTGTTTCCCGAACAGCGGAACTATTTTAATTGTAGGAAGTCAGAATTAATGGTCTATGGTTATTTGCATTAAGCACAACTAACTAGATTTACCTGTTCTTTGTGTGCTTCCATTTAAAAACGAAAGTAGACATTCCCCAATTTTTTGCTTGTTGTTGAGCTTTGAAATGTTTCACAGGGTCTTCATCAGCAAAGGAAGTTTATGACCTGTATACATTCTGTCCCAAGTCCTAAAAGGGTTCTAAATAATGTAAACTCCTGTATCCAAAGTGTCAACGTTTCAAGAGCTAAGCTACTTTTACTCTCTTGAGGAAGACCATGTGATCAATCAAAAGCAGAGGAAAGATTTGTTTTGTCGGCTGATGGTTTTTAAAAGAAGAATACAACAAGAAGGCCCATATAATTTGGTAATTTTAAACATGTTAGGACTCAAATATATAGTTCAGTTCAGGCTTTTCTGGTGCCCACTAGGGATGCACGATTTGGGGAAACAATGGAATTGCGATTTTTCTGACAGATATTGCAATTGCGATTCGATTTGCGATATTTGTTTTTAAGCGACCCAACAGAAGTTTATTACAAAATGCGGCCATATCTCCGGCTAGAAAGGTTGTATCAATGTGCTCCCGTCTCTAGCACCCCCGCAGCCCGAGCTATGAGTGAAAGAGCTAAACTTACATGAAACTTCCGTTGGGTTGCTTCAAAGTCGAGCTTCTGTTTAAGATTCACAGTGTAATAGATGTAAAACATGTGATGGAGCATTACTAACCTGAAAGATACCTCATTCACACCAACGCAACTCCGGTTCAAGCTCCGTGCTAGAGCTTTTCAGGTTCAGAACCGGTTCTTCGGTTTAGCTCCGGCTCTTTTCATACTGCCCAGAGTCCGACTGGTGCTGCGTTATTGCGTCATCGTTTACTTCATGACGTAACCGTTTGCGTGCCTGCTTCATAAAGCCAAACCGCGCGGAAACCCCTCCCAGCTGACAACGACAACAACAACTACGGCCGATTATGCTCCAGCTTCCTCTGTACCTCTTCGGAAGACCAGATTCCTAGTAGGTAGCTGGTCTCTTCAGTGGACCACTGCTGCTTGTTAAGTTTCTCCATCGTTATGTACAAACTGGATAAAACGCCGGCTTTTTGTTGTTGTTCAGGACTTGATCCCGCCCCTGCCCCTGCCCCCGCCTCGACGTAAGCGTGACGTATGTGGTGCTTTTGCTCTGGCCGGACAATTTTTTGGTGCTTGAAACGAACCGGATTCCGGAGCTAAGAGGCTGCTACGCTGCGGTGTGAAGAGGAAAACCGTGCATTTATCTATCAGCAACAACCAACTATTTAAGAAAAGAGACAATAGTAGGGGTGTAACGGTACACGTACCCGTACCGAATAGCCCTTCGGTTCGGTACACGTGACCCCTACTATTGTCTCTTTTCTTAAATAGTTGGTTGTTGCTGATAGATANGGGTGCATTAGGGGCGTTACCCACTCTGGGCCAACCTCTCCAGGCTTGGCTCCTGAGAGGGACAGACTGAGAAGGGGTGGACTGTCTGTCAAAGTTATACAGACTATCCAGGCAGCAACGGCGGGATCCACCACAGCCTGTTACAAGACGAGGTGGTTGGGATTCCGACAGTTACTGGAACTGGTACAGCCGGACGATTGGTTTACAAACCATCGACCTGAGGGACGCTTACGTTCATGTTGCTCGAAAGCCAAAACACAGGAAGCATTTGCGTTTTGCCTTCCAGGGGATAGCCTACAACAGACTACCGTTCGGCTACTCCTTGTACCCACGTACGTTCAGCAAATGTGTGACCACAGCGTTTCAGCCTCTTCGCGACCATGGCATGAGGGTTTTATTTTATCTCAACGACCTCATAGTCATGGCCAGGTCCAGGGAATGGGCAGATGTTCCACACAGCCCAATGTATCTTACACCTAACCCTATTTAGAGGCAATGGATGCACAGTGGTGCGGTTACCCAAAGTGACAGACCTAATTTTACCCAGGAAAAGAGTTTGAAACGTTGGGAAAAGTGGTGTAAATAGAGGCAGAGTGAACCCGTGAACCCGTGAACCCAGAGAGCAGGCTGTGCAGAAAATGTAAAAAAGTATCTGAAAATAGTGCCTCATAATGCGGGTAGAGTCCCCTGTCAACTCCCCTCACATTCATCCAGAGTCAAAATAGTCAAATTCACTTTTTGGAAAACCAGTGAGAACAGGCTGGTGAGCTTGACTCTAGTATAGCATGTGGTGATTCACTCACCACATGTGGTGATTCTGTTAACACATGTATTGATGCATCTTATCATGGCCAATTTGGCTGCTCCAAGAGCCCCAAAAGACGGACTAATGATCTCCAGCATTCCTCCATAACTTGGGCACTTAGGTTATTTCACACCTACAGGAGAGAGACTGCGAAAACCACCTCTCTGTGGCCCCTAACAGACCACCAAAGGACGGACTACAGACCTCCAGCATGTGTCCCTGAAATGGGGACTCTGGTTATTTCACACTTCCAGGAGAGACAACGGGTAAATCCCCTCTCTTTGGCGGCTCACAGAGCCCCGAAGGGCGGACTAGAGACCTTCAGCATGTGTCCCTGAAATGGGGACTCAGGTTATTTCACACATCCAGGACAGAGACCGGGGAAATCCCCTCTCTGTGGCCCCTCCAAGACCCCCAAAGGACGGACTAATGACCTCCAGCATGTGTCCCTGACATGGGTACCTCCATAACCTTGCACACCGTGAGTCCCCGGGCCCCCGGACTTAAGCACTCCCCCACGGACTAAACCCAGATGATCACACCCTCCAGAACCTCATGCCCCTGGTAAAAAAAAGGGGGATGGATTTTGTGGTGCTTTTCTGTCAGCCCATCAGCATCCATATTCAGCCTTCTTCACGGCACCACCACCCCTTCTGTGGAGGATATTCTAATGCTCCTGGTAACCCTTAAAATAGTCTGATATACCAGGGCTCATCACTGCACTTTACAAGCCAGAAATAATGTTTAAATGNGGTGTGAAATACCCAAGTTATGGAGGCATGAAGGAGACCATTAGTCCGTCTTTTGGGGCTCTTGGAGCAGCCAAATTGGCCATGATAAGATGCATCAACACATGTGTTAACAGAATCACCACATGTGGTGAGTGAATCACCACATGCCATACTAGAGTCAAGCTCACCAGCCTGTTCTTTTCCAAAAAGTGAATTTGGCTATTTTGACTCTGGAGGAATACAAGGAGAGTTGACAGGGGACTCTACCCGCCTTATGAGGCACTATTTTCGGATACTTTTTTTCATTTTCACCCCTTTTCCCTGGTTCTCAAAAAAAGTACTCTGACACATTTTGACTCTGGATGAATGTGAGGGGAGTTAACAGGGGACTCTACCCGCATTATGAGGCACTATTTTCAGATACTTTTTTACATTTTCTGCACAGCCTGCTTTCTGGGTTCACGGGTTCACTTTTCCCAACGTTTCAAAACCCTTTTCCTGGGTAAAATTAGGTCTGTCCCTTTGGGTAACCGCACCACTGTCGGACGTCTCCCGAGAGTGGACATCCATTGCCTCTAAATAGGGGTAGAGGAATGTGATAATTTGGTTAGGGATATTGCCAAATATCTGGCACCAACTACTAGAAACCTGCAGGTCCTGTCAGGGTGAGTGAAGCAGGCAGGACCCAAATGCAGAAAAAACTGAAAATGCCTTTATTTCAAGGTTGCAAAATGGAATAAACAGAACACTACCCATCAACACAGTCATAGACAAACAAGAAACCAACAATGACTGACAGCAAAAACAGAACTTAAATACACACAAGACTAATCAACCAAACAAGAGACAGGTGAGGAGGGAGGAGAAAACACAGGGCCACCAGGTGAACACAATCAAGTAAACAGGGAGGAGGGAACAAGTACGAGGGAACACACACGGGTTGCGTTCCAATAATCCAAAAATCTGCTCCTAAATTCTAACCCTATCTCCTATTCCTTGACCTCTGAGTGAAACGTCACGGGGTTAAGGGATAGTGGATAGGAGAATTCAAAAGGACTTAGGAGAAGAGACTGCGGTACTTTAGAGAATCCGAATGCACTTTCACTATCCAACGTGTTCATTATGCGCCAGCGGACGTCGACGTCCGCTGGCGCATAATGAACACGTTGGATAGTGAAAGTGCATTCGGATTCTCTAAAGTACCGCAGTCTCTTCTCCTAAGTCCTTTTGAATTCTCCTNATATAGGTTTGTCGGTTCCGGTGTCGTAACGCGGTTCTGCGTGTGCATAGCGTTATGTATGTGTTTATTTCCCTTGTATCTTTGGTGAAAACTTTGTAAAACACGCACCGCGTGTTTGTGACCATTTAGTGCCGTTCCGTGTGACCAATTCCTACGTCAGAAGGAGTAGCAACGTGAGCCTCTCCTTTATCATTCCGCATCTGCTACTTGAAACAAATCGGGCGGAACCCGTACCAAAGACAAGGATACGTGACGTACTACGTAGGAAAGTGAGTCGGCCTGATGAATCTTGTAATAAAACCGGTTTGAGACGTAAGAAAACACGCGATATGATGTGTCACTATCTTCTCGGGTGACGGACTGAGCCTGTACGACACCTGACACTTAGCACCAGTGAGACTCTCCCTCAACCAACTGTCATTTTTTTCGATATTATAGTTGCCTGTCCGACTGTCATTATTGTCCAAGGCAACGGTCTGACTAGACGGGTTTTCATGATTAACCATGCACCAACCCAAATAATTGGGGTTCTAGTAAAACCCGACAACAAGACACTCGCCAACGACCGGTTATATGACAACTCTACGACGTCCATCAGACATCACCCCGTGGCCGTGCGTGCCTCCTCCTCCTCCTCCTACGACCGCCCCACACCATGTCCCCACACACCCGTTGCATCACCACAAACAATCCCCGTGTTCCGCGACAACGAAAGCCTACCTTGTGGAGCCCCTGGTGGCAAGTGGCCACGCGGGCCGGCGACTAACTAGTTTCCGAACCCCGAGCATTGAGTGGGCGGGGCCCCAGTAAACGGACTCGCAGTCGAACACGTAAATTCCGCAACGACGACCGTGCCGTGCCCACGTCCAGCCGCGTCGACGTAGGCCGACGTCAAGAAAGTAACGGATAAAGCAAAATTATTTAGGACTCTGGAAAATCGGTTAAAGACTACAGGTGGAAAGGACAGTGTGAGAGTGGTGCTTTACCCTCGAGAGTGTCTGGTACGGTGTTATTGTTGGATTGGTTTTAGGTCCTGATGCCGCCGTTCTAACACTGCGACACTAAGCCAGATGTGACAATGCCACGCGGGGACTTCACGTTCTGTGGTGTCGGTAAAGTGGCCTTTGTGTGTTGTCGGTAAGAGCTGTTGTGGTTGTCGTGTGGAAAGTGTTGTTACGGGTCGTGAAGAGGTCTTTTGCGGGATGTCGTAAAGTTTGTGTTGCGGTGTCGTGAAATGTTTTGCGGTGTCGTAAGTGTTTCGACGTCGTAAAGGTGTTTTGATGGTGTCGTAAAGGTGTTGTTGCCCGTAAGAGTGTAACCTGCGCTTACCATAGAGGAAATCCCTCTTTGGTGAAGTACAAACACTAACCTGTCTGCGGTCGGTCTCTTCGTGACCGACACTTAACCAACAAAAACGACGGTGAGTTCTTTACTCAAGCACTAACCGGGTGTGAGTCGGTAATCAAACAATTCGGTGTGAGTCTCGAGTGTCGAGGAAGTAAGACAAGCTTTGACCTGTTTTCAATTTTGGTAATATGTTTTGTTGTCTGACAATACAGTACCGCTTATGTCAACGACGAAATAAATTACAGACTTACTGCAAACGAACAATCACACTGCCTCGGCATGTCCAACAAATCGGACTAGCTGCTGGGGACGGGAGAGGTCGCAGAACAAACTATACTGTCCTCATGTGTCTTAATTACTTAAATAAATAAGACCAAAATATTCCACGAATAGAGTACATTTATGATACATCTGATGTTATAAGCGTTAGCGAGATTAGGTGTACACAGTTATGTGTCCGGGCGCCCGGGTACCGGGAGAACGTATAACTTAGACGGGAGGACAGTTAGGGACCAGTAGTTAAATTTCACCCCGCTCGAACACAGACACTGTTCGTGGAGACGTGTGCGACTTTGTGTCTCCCGCGACAGCTGCGGAGTGATGCAGTCATTGCCGCTCATGAGAAGAGACTTCCATGCGAGACGTTCCTCTAACTTTTCCGAACGTATTTTGTTTTGTACCGCTTTGTTTTTCATCGTTCAAAGCTGTAAAAGTCCTCTCCACCCTTTCGACGTTATGACAAAACACTTAATTTTGTTTGTTGCGGTCACACAAGCATACATGTCTCAGCGACCGTTCACAAGTGTTCGTCTCATATTGTGTAGCGTACTGTTGAAGTTTGCCTTGTTTGTACCGCTCGTTTTATACGTTGTAAGGTACTCGTCGCGACGTCTTTCGGGTTTCTGAACCTTGCGTGGGGAAAGTTGTAGTCGTTCTACCAAGTGGGGCCGTAGTATTGTGCCGCGGGCCCGCAGCACATGACGGTTTTGTGTGCCCTCCCATGAAAATCATATGCCCTCCCTTTAGATTTGTTCTGGCGCCAGGCCTGCGCTGAAGATGTGACGCTGTGACGTAATAACTCTTTTTTTTCTTTTTCTTCGGGGGAAGGGGTGGGGGTCAGAGGGCCTAGGTATAAAAGTCATGGCTCGCCACTGCAGGTACCTGAATAAAAGTTACAGTGCAGTGTAAGTTGTGAATAGTTCAATTAAAAGCAGCGGCAAAAACTTCAGCCTGGATTTAAAAGTAGTAAGAGTTGCAGCGGACCTGTCACGATCTGTCTGTGTTGTGTTTTGTCTTGTCTAGATCTGTCTTTTGTTTTCTGTCTTCGTTGTGTTTTGTCTTGTTTAGATCTGTCCTTGGTTTCCTGTCTGTGGTTGCGTTCCAATAGTCCATTTAGCTTAGGAACCTTCCTAACCAAGTGAAATGACCCGGAAGTACGTCAGTGGCAGCCATGTTAAGTGCCGTTCCATTCTCTAAATGAAAGGAAAGGAGGTTTCAAACTTCCTTTATAACCTCCTTTAGCTTAGGAACCACTGGACCTCCCTCACCGAAAGGAGAGGAGAAAATGCTGCCCCACAATGCCTTGCAGCCGCAGCATTTGCCGTCACTCAACAATCGGCCGTTCACGGAAACAACCGATTATGACCGAGAAATTATATCATGAACGTTACGGTGCTTATAAGCATTTAAAAACGTATGTGGTAAGTTGCCAAAGTGCTTTGTTCTGAACGTTCATCAGTATTATAATCAAAAAGAGAAATATGAACATTAGTTTTTACTGAAATGATCAAATAAAGTCAACATTTCACAGTCTTTACTGAGCTGTGTGGAGTTTGTTCAACTTTTAAAAGATGTTTGAATGGTGATATACACAGTGATAGATGTTAAGGACTAATGCTTATAATAAATACATTTGTATTGATTTTAAGATATTTTCACAGTTCATACAATCATACGTATTGGGATCATTTGTATTAATGTGGACCGGAGGGAGAGGGTGACGACTCTGAGGAGCATAAATGTAACTTTCCTTTTTTATTTCAATTACAACTTTGGTCATGAAGTATATGTTTCTCTGTTGTCCAGAATAATGTTGCCTGATGTACCTACAGAAATTTTCCTGCTCTAGACATTTGAGTAGATCTGAGACGCTGGCACGACGACTTCCGACAACAAACACACACG
>NW_011352334.1:148015-154874 GCF_000735185.1 Notothenia coriiceps
AACTGGCTGGAAAGTGGGCCCTAAGCGCATGCCTGTTACCATCTCACTGTAGATCACCAATGTAATGTTTGAAGATCCCTTTATTAAATCTATCCTCGCCATCCATAGTCTCTAAATAACTTATTTAACGTATATATGATATTTAGGCTCGCTGGTCTCATCATATAACGGCAATGAAAAAAGCAGCAGGAGAGGCAGCCATAACCTCTGCCGCACTGAAGGGGGCGCACGTGAGCCCACAGGTTCTTGTTGCTACTGTTATTCTACGCAGAGACGGTAGACATAAACAACAAACTAGACTTTTGAAACTACAGGAAGATAAGGAGGACTTTTACAAAAAACGAATAGATTGTTGTCCAGAAGGAGAGCATGGACTTAATCTTCAAGTCAAGGTAAGACCACAACTGTAATGAAAATGGGATCTTACTAAGAAAGAACAATCCAATATTTAGATTTTGGGTATCCTTTTGTTGAACAGTCTGTTTAAAAATAAATCGAAGTATCAGACTAAAAAAGCTTTTGAAAATAACCGAATATTTTGATTAAGGTCAAAATATAATATTTGTAAATCTGACTCTGAAAGAGTCAGTGCCTCACCAGCCATGAAGCTCACCGCACGTCACTGGTGTCAGCGCTCCAACACATCATGTGTCTTTAACACCTTTCTCTGTTTTCATTAGGGTAAGAGGCGGGTAAATGGTGCAAGTATGGAGCCTGTCATTGGCCAAGTAGCCATAACCTAATTTTACCATCTCTGCAATATTGCACAAAAAAAAATCCAACCCTCTCTCACCTGCCCCGCAGCTGAATGACTTATCCATGCCTTCATATCCTCCCGCCTTGACTACTCTAACTCATTTCTCCCTCAATAGCCTTCAACTGGTAAAAAATGCAGCCGCCCGATCCTCACACACACCAAATCATGGCACCACTTCACCCCAGTACTCAAAGAACTTCACTGGCTTCCCGTCTCCCACCGCATCAATTACAAAATACTGGTCCTCGTCTACAAAACCCTCCACCATCTCATCCCCTACCTCACTGACCTTCTCAGCCCAAACGGTCCCTTAGAAACTCCTCAGCCGGTCTCCTATTCACCCCCAAGTCCAAACTCCACAGCTTCAGAGACAGAGCTTTTTCTGTGGCATCGCTGGAATTCCCTCCCCTAAGATCTCAGTGATTCCAAGTCCCTCACACTTTTCCAGTCCAGCCTCAAAATGTATCTCTTCCCCTCTGTCTACTCATAGCTCCCCCCCCCATCAATCCATGCCCGTTGGTCGTCTTTATTTGTCCTTGTTTGTTTGTACTTCCCCCACCCAAACCCTATACCTTATAATATGTAAAGCAGTTTTGATTCCTAGAAAAGCGCTATTAAAAATATAATTGATATAATCATCACAAAACCTCTGCTAAAGACAAAGCAACCTCTAATAAGGGGCTGCTGAAAGGCGCAATTTCATTTCAAGAAGTTACACGCTAAAACGTTTGGAAATGAATGCGATAATTTAGAGTTAAAGTGAAACTAAACACAATAAATATGGGAGAGAAATAAAAACTTAGCTTGCAGACATAATCAAGTATAATTTGACCTTTGAATCATAATGTCCTGACATGTCAGTCAAAAATAGGCCAAGCCCATGAATCAGGACTGATTGTAGTTGTAGCATGTGCCTGAGGATAGAGGATCTAAACTGTGTATGTAAAGCTGAAATCAGTTTCTTTCCACATTTCCTTCTGCAGCTTGGAAAGTCCAGTAAAGATGGCAGAACTGCTAAAGAACATTGATTTAGTCCCGCATGTGGAAACCTACTGTTCAAATCAGCCAATGCACTGTGCTATATACAATCTTGCTGATATTGTAAATGTTTATCCTTGAATGACTTAACTGTCAACCAAGGCAGGTGTGACATTTTAACACAGATTTAATGTGAATAAAGTCATTGTATTGGTTTTGGGTCAGTGTGGTACTTCACCATATAGATGAACTATTCATTTAAAACCATAGATACCAGCTTTGGGGTGAAATGCATCTTGAACTGGTATAAAAGATTGAAGGCCTAAAGCTTTGTATTTTTCTGTATGAAGAGATATCCCCCTCGCAGCGATACAGAAGAGGCAGAAAGCTGAACTCTCAGCTGGTTGGTTGTTCGGAGGCTACATTTAAGTGTGCGGGCAGCTTTCCTTTGAAGATTTCCCCTGACTCTCCCACGGGGAGATGAGGGGATGAGTCATGCTATACGCAGACATACAGCGCAGACATCAGACTGGGAGGCAACCTAAACACCGGCTTTGTACTGAGGGATGAGGGGAAATGAACTGAGATCGCTGATGTTGTGGGTTTGAATTACAGTCGATGTTTTGCAGACCTGCAAAAAATCTTTAAAAAAGGCCTGTGTTTTTACAAGTTTGACACCATTTACCACAAACACAGCTAAGTTGTTCTAAGAAAGTTGCTGTGTTTGTAGTTTTTTGAACATATTTTTCACAGAAACTTGACAAACATTAAATTGGCTTGAATCCTGCTTTTATAATTTATAATGGAACTCACGTCTCAGCATTGTTTAATAGTTAATTTAATATAGTTAATAACTTTAATTTGCATGGTAACATTTACATATTTGCGGGTCTTTTAAAGAGCAATTGTATATGAGCAATCATTGTTTTGATACTTTAAAGAATATTATGATTATGTTTTCTTGCCAGATTTGAATGCAGATGACGGCGAATATAGACCAAAGTATCTCTTAAAATTGTCCGCCTTGTCCTGTGTAAACATCTAAATTGGTTAACGGTCGCAGAAAAAACATACAAAGCATTTCTCTTAAAATGTCCATTGTTGACCATTGTTGCATCCCCACATTTGAAGGACTCAATTTTATATCAATTGTGGAGGCAGCAGTGGATTTGTGTCAGAGTTTTGATAGCATTTAGCATGCAAATTGAGCATACCATTTTAGCCATGGTTGTATCCATACCAACATTGTGATTGGTTGACTGTGAAGAGGGTTTAATGTCTCAATTATATTTTAACCTTTTTCCTGTGACGATATTTTTCAACATGCACAGTTGAGGCAACCAAATTACTGAAAAGTAAACTAATCTAGTGAAAACCTTGGCTTATAAACATTATAATATAGTAACACGTTGACTCTAACTCTTTAGAATTATGAATCAAAGAGACAATGGCAACAAACTGTAGAAAACTTACGCTGTGAGATTTTCAGTCCAGACTTTCAGTCGTTTGTGATTTATCTGATTTCCATCTCTGGCGTGGATTATTTAGAGTTCAGACTCTGAAGCTATAACAAATGGAAACAACTGATTTCCAATATCAAGCCGAGACATAATAGTCCGAGTCCTTTCTGACAACGTTCCACATTCTGATGGAGCAGATTCAAGTTTGTTGACCTTTCTCTGCCACTGTAGCTTTACATTAAGTTTTCCTGACAGTGGCAGCCTATGTTGGTCCTCTCAATTTAACAGAGCAGTCTGGATTATTGAATCCAGGTTATATGTGTATGTGTAGTTTGTCCGCTATCCACATTTGCGTCAGTTTAAGGAATCAATCCTCCGGCAGGCTGTTTGGAAGAAACATGAACCTGCCAGAGTCACGTTTGTAACTGTCAAACATCCACGCTCTGCAGTACTGAGGTTTTACCAAAAGAAAGTGAAAAATCACCCAATCAAAATGCCCCTTCCTCAACTGGCCTTTATTAGTCCGCAGAAGAAATTGAAAGCACATGTCCTGCCTTTAAATGCGAATTCAAACCGACCACAGAGACACTTAGATTGATAGAAGAAGGGGGAGGATTGCGTATAATTTTGGCCATTAAAACCTCAGGACAAATTAGGGCAGTTAATCTGTTATTTTGCCCTTGGTCTCAGCATTCACTTCTAAAAACCCACATGCGCTATGAAAGGTCTGTCAGAGTTGGATTACCATCACCGGAGTGGCAGTAATGGACCGTATTCAGTATCGTGAAGAACCAGAGAGAACCCCTGATCCTGCAGCTTGTGATCATAATGGCACATTTATTTTAAAATTCCCTTTATCTCCCACATCTTTTTTCTCCTCCTTGCTTCTTGTGCTCTCCTAGTTTTTGTTGTGGCATGTGAAAATAGGTCAGAATACTGTGGGTGACTGCGTGTGTGTGTTCAACCCTCCAGCTGTTGGCTCTGAATTCACGGCTTTATGCTGATATCTACAGCTCTGCATAGAAACACAGACGCAGTGATGTTGGATAAAGACATCACTGAAACATCCACTCCCCTTACAGATGATACTGAATATTTTGGCTCTATTAATTAGCACAAGGTTGATTGGCTCGAAACAGTCTTTATTTAGCAGGGAATTGTAGATTTATTGAATGTTGAGTTACCTCTCATTTAAAATGGTTATAACATAGCAAGTTTTAGGTCACATTTTTCAACTGCTCCTTTAATATAATAATAATTACAATAACTTTTCTAAATACATTTAAGTTCGTATCTCAAGAGTGTTATAGCTTGTGTGCACATTAGCTACCACTGTTAATTTTCAAGCCTGACCAAATATTCACCCCTTTAAACAGGACGATTAAGGAAAGTAATAAGTGCTTTGTTCATGTTAGGGAAGCTCCATTGTCATGACTACAATGCTAACCACTAATTTAAGGTAGTGCTTGGGTGTGGTTGTTACATTGTTTGAGGCTGGTTTGTTCTGTATGTATAGGCAACACTGCAAGAGGAGTCTCCCAGCAAGGATTTGTATAGAAGAAAAAGTGTATTGAATAGCAAAATAAAAAAGGTACATTCCCATTTCTGTTGTAGATGTGACTAAAAGGACAAAAACTAAAAGACTTGACAGATAGTATTTGAAACTTTTATTGTTTTTCTATGGACACGACTGATAACATTCTGTGACAAATGTTAATGAAAAGGTGTTGAGTACAGAATTCAGCGCAGAGGGATTGTCTCCACACGGTTCTCAATGTGGGGACAGATGAGCTGGCTGTAGCAGCTAGAGAAGCTAACGGGGCTAGCAGCGAGAACACTGCTAAAACCAACCCAGTCTCATGGCATTTCGTGTTCACCAACACGATTTTTAATCTATTGATTCGTGTTCACCAACACGATTTTCCCCTTTTTTTCGTGTTGCACAGCATGATTTTAAAAGCAATGTATTTCTATTGGTAGTCTCGCGGCATTACGTGTTATAGGAAGACCGGAAGCTGTGTGGTTCATAAAAACATGTTCTTACTCAATATCAAGCCACAATTATTGCTTTTATTTTAAATCGTATAATTTCTGACTTTTGTTGCCGTCTGTGAGGAAAATAAATGGGCTGAGAGCCTCAGGATACTGAAATCTGTATGTTTAAAACAATTTTTTCCTTCTTATTTGTTATTCTTTTCAAAATAACACACTGTTATTTACTCACCAATAACACAGAATTATCCTTGTTTTTATTTATTGGTTTATTTCCATAATCTCGTGATTTTTTTACGTCAGTCAGGAACTGAATTTCAAAATAAACATAACCGGAAACAGACGTAGGCCTCTAGGAGTTTAGGATGGCCGAAGACACTACACTACCCATAATCGCCAGCTATCGTTTAGGACTACAGTCCCCGTGATTAATTTTCAAGCTCTGGGATTGGATGTTGGAGTGGCAGTTCGCCAAGGTTAGCCCATAGCGTCAAACAGCTGTTTGAAATGGAACGAAACCACGCCAGACTATCCAAAACTGGAATCGAACGCCCCCCCCAGAACTACACATGCTGGCTATTGTGTTTAGCAAAATGTTCTATGGGACGTCTCTACTGAACGTTTTCGTTTTTCCCACAATTAGAAATGTCCATGACATTGGTGTTATCAAATGTAAAACATATAATTAATAAATGGGTGAAAATCGCTTGTGTCCATAATGCGCAGCATTAATATATACCCACATGACAGCTCATTCTTACTTTGTAATTCTACTCCACTACAATACAGAGGTTAACCTGGTATTTTTACTCCACTACACTTATTTGAGTTACTTTGCAGATTCTGATTAATGATGTGAAATATAAACAACCCTTTAATCAGACTTTAGTTACACCTGAGTAAAATTCAGGGAAGATGATTGTAAAGTGCCAACAATCAGGAGAGATATTTGATAGTTGGTGCTTGAGAAGACTAAACATTTATCTGCAATTGACATGAATGGAAACGAGTAATAAAGTATATTCATTACTCGTTATTCTCTACTAATAGTTAATTAAAGACTGTATAATGGCTATTTTGCACATCCCTTTCAAGATTTTCAAAGGTTATTGACATATTATATACACAACTACGGTGTATGCAATGAATGAAAATCTTGGGTCACAGGTTCCTCAACAGCGCATTACAAGACATCTATCAATATGTGTGTATACCTCCACCATTAAACTGTCATATTCTGCACATGTCTTATACTATCTACATACAGAAGAGTATAATTATAATATCAGTTAAAATAAGTGCTTCAACATAGTTAACATTGCAGGAAAGCAATATATTAGACGTTAAGTACTTTGTCAGGCTTAATATTTATCTGTAGACTGCCAAGGCACACCCCCAAAGATTTTTTCTTATTTATTACATTACATTACTTGCATTTAGCTGCGCTTTATAATCCAAGCAACTTACAATAATACATTTGACCAGGAGTATACAACCTGAGAAAACAGAAATATAAGTACATCAGGTTTCATAGAGCCAAACATTTCGAGTGCTACTCAACTGGCTATATTAAGCCGATCCTTTATTAGTATCATATGTATCTGTTAGCACTTATTTGTTAATAAATTCTATATCGCTCGACAGTGGAGTCGAAAGAAGATGGTTTTCAGTC
>NW_011352334.1:154919-226092 GCF_000735185.1 Notothenia coriiceps
ACATACATCTTATAAGAATATAATACATATGTATAATATCAGTTAAAATAAGTGCTTCAACTTAGTTTTAACATTGCAGGAAAGTTGATTGTCAAGTTCTAAAACAAACCATGCAATATATTAGACTTTAAGTACTTTGTCAGGCTTAATATTTATCTGTAGATACCCCCAAAGCTTTTTTTTTATTTAAAAGAAGACCTTAATCTAAAGTATTATTTAATATTTGAATAAAGGTTAATTTGTTTTTCTGTTTTGCACCTCCTCCTATTCATATCTTTGTACATCCCGCATTAAACTGTTTTATTGTAGAGATCACTTATAGTATCTTCGTGATTTTTTACATTCTATATTTCTATCATTGACCTTCTACTTTCCCCCTATGAAAGTATGTACTCTTAATATTTTTTTAATCAAATATAACACATAAAAACAATAATTCAATAACGTGCTTTAACCACTAGGCGGTGCACACAAGGTACACACAGCCATAATGACTTTGTATTATTAGTGTAGGACACTTATGTATGTACAACATCTGAAGATGTAGTTTTATTCATGTTTTCACATAATTTTACAGCATATTGCTATACTATTTCAGACTCAGTATTTACATTCTTATATTCAAAGAAAATCAAAGTCCTTTTATATCAGCTGTGCACCGTTATGGTGTAAATATAACCTATCTACCAATTGGATCAAATGTAAAAGTCAGCCAAATTACTATTGATACTGCAAGGAGACATATTGTGTGAAGAGAAATTGAAGATGTTGTTTAATTGTTGATATATTTATGATCCACGTCAAGTATTCAGTTTCGGCGGCATTTCTTCCAGTTTTTCCAAAGGTCTTCTCATCAGGGCTCTATAAAGAGAACTACGGCAGATCTGTAATATGTAATGCTGCCAAAACCGTGTATTACAATGCCGTTATGTGATGACTTTCAAAGAGAAAAGCAAGAACACTCGGAATTAAGTATTCTTTTATTCTTTTAAAATGTTTTTCCGATTTCATATCATATAAACACCAAATCCCAACATGCATTGCGGCTAAAACATCCAATCGGCGAGCTTAAACCATAGCTGAGAATCTTGGGTAATCACTCGAAATGCCTACGTCTGTTTCCGGTTATTTTTATTTTGAAATTCAGTTCCTGACGGACGCCAAAAAAGCCAGATATTATGGAACTAAACAAATAAATAAAAACAAGGATAATTGTGTGTTATTGGTGAGTAAATAACAGTGTGTTATTTTGAAAAGAATAACAAATTAGAAGGAAAAAAAGATTTAAAAAATACAGATTTCAGTATTCTGAGGCTTTGAGCCCCATTTATTTTCCTCACAGACGGTAGCAAAAGTCAGAAACGATACTTTTTAAAATAAAAGCAATAATTGTGGCTTGCTATTGAGTAAGAACATGTTTTTATGAACCACACAGCTTCCGGTCTTCCTATAACACGTAATGCCGTGAGACTGCCAATAGAAATACATTGCTTTTAAAATCGTGCTGTGCAACACGAAAAAAAGGGGGAAATCGTGTTGGTGAACACGAATCAATGGATTAAAAATCGTGTTGGTGAACACGAAATGCCATGAGACTGGGTTGGCTCAAACAGCTAACAGTGCTAACCTGAGGGTTATCCGGAGGTTGACTGTTGCGCTTCCGAGATATCAATGGTGACTGCCATATAAGAACAGTGCTGAGTGGCGGATATTAGCTAGCTAAACATGCACTCGCGCCTATGTGAACAAAGCCGAGAGAAGCTAGAATATAACAAAGAGAGAGTGACTTCAGTTTCTGCTCAGGAAAACACTTCTCCCCAGGTTGGTGTGTAAGGCCGCTACACACCAACCTGAGACCAAAGAACGCGTACCGAAGGCGTCCCAACTTTTACGTCGCCTGCGTCGGCTACGCCGCCCACGCCGCCGCCCACGCCGCCCGCCTATGAACACATCGCAAAGACTTCAGTCGACGAGTGTTAATAACTGTCCTTACCAGCAGGCAGCGGTAGTGTGTATTCGTCATTCAAAGGAGGCAACAGCCAATCAGAGTGATTTCTGTCGCCGACTATCTTTGGCCGACTTTCTTTGGCAGATTCAACATGCGCGGGAGGTGTGAAAATGTGCCGTAAAGCAACGACGGTGCGGGACACACCAACCTGAGTAGGGCGCCCCGAATGCCCGACTGCCTCTGACGGCCTCTGACTCCCAAAATCGGTTAGGTGTGTCAGGGCCTTTAATCTTTACATGACAAATAATTGTTTGTTGCTCTATTAACACTTTTAATTCAAGATACAGCCCCTTTGTTGTACAATCCAGAATGCGCAAACATAGACATGATTGAAAATGTAATTTTAATGGACTCTGTCACTGAACAACAATGAAGTTCTTTTTAAGACAAAGTAGTAGAAGAGTGTTTGGACAGAGAGAAGTAGCAAATGTGATGGATTGGTATGAGTTTGCAGACAAATGGAGTTTTGGTAAACCACAGACTTTAAGCGCTAATGAGGCGTCATATGATTTTATAATTTGGCCATGTGGCTTGTATAAGAGTATAACAAGAAAGTAAAAAGACAACTGTTGGGAGGAGGGATGTGGGAAATGAAAAAGAAGCTGTATGAGTTTTTCTTTCATAAATGTTACGTCTTTGAGTAGAGAACCGGCCTTAGATGTGCTGTAGCAAACCCACATTTTCAGACTGTGATCTCAATTTCAGAAAACAACATCCATACCCTAGTTCACTGCTATTAATTGAAGCATGATACAAATGACCTCCTCTTGGGTGCTCTCAAATCCCCCACTAAGAATAGATATTGATGCCAGGTTGTCTGTCTGTGCCCTTGTTCACCTAGACTGCAAAAAACCTTCAGTTAAATCTGATTTACTAAATGGAAATTACCTGGTGCTTCTTATTTTTCCAGCAAATTAAAAAAGCTCTTTTCTTTTTACTTATTAGCCCCTCCAAAAATTAAAACTGATAGCCCCTTTAATAAAACGCTGTCTTGTTTTTAAACCTTATCCCTGTCATTGCCCTTGCTTCCAGCCCTGCAGCATCCCTCCTGCTACTTCTTTATTTAGAATGATCTATCTTTGTCACGTAATGCTTCATATTTCTGAGAATGGCACTCAGAGAGCTCAAAGACCTCCGACAAGGTTGATGATGCTGCCCGGATGATCCCATTTTCTCCCCTAATGAGTCGTTTTTCCAATTGCTGTGAGTTAATGAGCTTTGCGGGAACAACGATAACAACAACGCCTATAAAAATACTTGTTTCCTTATTGCTCAGTAGTTTTAAACAATAATTTGTATATCCGATTTCTGACTTTAGAGGTGTTCACATGAAGTGGGGAACTAATTTGAACGATTTCTCCGACACCACATCAGCATGAATGCGGTATCAGGCAATGTTAATGAAAGCGACATTTAGTTTTGTCCGTCCCGTGATTGGCCAACCAATACCAAGTTTTTCTGAAAATTGGGCTAGTAGCGCAATCCTGCTGACAACAAAACAGACAAACCAAGTTTAAAAACAATAACTTTTTGGACAACAACAAACTCACTCCAAACAAGACAAGATATTAGAAAAAGTCGGAGAATGACGCAAAGTAGCCTGCATAGAAAAAGTGGTGTGACTTCATTTTAAAAGGAAGTATGAATGCATCTCAACCCTGTCTTTAATGAAATGAGTGTGAAGCAGATTTTGGGGTCATGGTGACATCATGATGTGGAATATATTTTTTTGCAGTGCATCCGGTGTATGAGCGTTAATGGACGTGCTGACTGGAGTCAGTTTTCACCGCAGCAGCACTCAGACAGGCTGCAGGTCGATACACAGCAGCTCAGCTTTCAGCTCAGCCAACCAGCAAATCCGCTCCTGCTCAAATTAGCCGTCTGTCACACACACACACACACACACACACACACACACACACACACACACACACACACACACACACACACACACACACACACACACACACACACACACACACACATATAATTATTCTCAATGGCCAGTTGCTGATAGAGCATGACAATTGCTTTTCTTTATCACATTTTCTCCAAAATCTCTGGTATGTGAAACACACAAGCACACATTCAGTGTCAGACATCCAGAGCATGTTGTTGTCAACCAACAGTGAGAACGGCGATAACCTGGAGTGAAAGAGCTTGGGGAAGTACTTGATAATATCAAATGCAATGGGATGTAAGCTTTGATAGTGTCATATATTCCAGCCTAACATTTTGTGCAAAGCCTCAAAAATGTAAATTTTTCAAAATGTGACTTTATTTTGGTTCTCCTGACTTTACCAACCAAAGATGCCTCAACATCCTCATCATAAACATCCTCATAACTTTGTGTAAATGTCACCTATGATTGTTGATTTATCACCATTTATAAGCCATCATTCTGTGTTTTCTTCACAATATACTGTATGAAGCATTCTAATGAGCACGCTTTAAAAGCTAGATGAAATGGACCAATAGGGGCATAGAAGCCCATTGTCCCTGGACCCCAAATGACCAAGACATAAAAGTCCAGGTAATTGCCTACACCTAGTTTTGGTAATTTGATTATTTGCAAAAGTGCCCACCTACATGTAAGTGCACTCAATTGTCATCTGTGGGTTCTGCATGACTACCTAATCATGTGGCCTCCACAGTATGTCGTTTATATAAAGTAGTATTCCAATATATTCTTAAACTAGATGTCTGCCAAAGGCATTGGTGAATTCATGCTCCTCGATTAGTCCTATTTCCTAAGTTGATAGTCCTTTTCCAACTATGGTGTGTGCAAAAGTCAAATGTGGAAATAACACAGACACTACAAAGAAGATGTATTTTGTTGCTTACCTAAAGCATTAGCCAGTTAATTAAAACAAATGCTGAAGTGAAAAATGTAATGTATAGAGAGCAATGGTGGTTGAGAGACTAGATTTTCACCCTAATCCTCTTTAATTACATAGAAGAGCCACAAAGATGTCATCAGCCACTCATACTGTCTGTAGACCCTTGGTGGATGTTTGAGACTGGGGCCAATTTATTTCAGGCTTCCCAGTACGGCACTATAGCGCCACCATCTGGAAAGAGACAGAGTTAACGACTTAACTGAGAGGTTCGCTGGTGGTTTGAGCCTGACTTTGTTAATTGATCCCAGGCGTTTGCAATAAATGTGTGTTCCTCTCCGGCGGGTCAGAGAAGACATATTGACTTGATCACAGCATCGGTCATGGATGATAATTGTTCAGTTAAAGTGTACAGTAATCTGCTCCCAGCGGTACAGCCGCTCTGACCATTAACGTCAAACACCTGACAGACTAAATATCTGTGTTTGATTTCTGACAAGCGTGTGTCTTATTCATCACGTATGTTGGTGTGTAAGGCAGCAAATCATCTTCAACATGATTTGTGTTTGGTCTGACACATGGTGTATGACTCGTTTTATGATCTACACATTTTAGTATGTTTTCTCTCTATTGTTTACAGTATGTTACAGAGTTATTCGTATTTATGTATTATGTTTCAACATCGCCCCTCCCCTGAGCCCACAGATCATGTGGAAGCAGTTAACAAACAAAGAGGCAAAAGAAGAGGAGAAAAAAAGTATTTTTATGAATCGGTCTACTATTTAGAGGCAAGCCGGATCCTGCAATTATCCTCACAGTATAATGCTGGGGTCAGAGAGGAAGCTCTGAGGATAAACATTAATGATTTTTATAATGGGTTAGGCCCCATTAGTTATGATAAGATCCATGAAACAGTGTGACAATGAGTCAGACATCTACAAGTGAATAGACCAAAAAGGAATTAGTTTATTTGACAGGGACAGTGCACATTAGTTGACATTGCTGTAAATTAAAGCGAAGAGGCTATTTTCATCTGACCTGTGCGGATGATCATCCAATGTGTTGTTAAGTGCACACATCTGCATTGTATTTGTTTGCTTTATCAGCTGCATTATTGTTTAATGAGGATTTTGCAGGATAAAATATGACATTGTTTTCAGACATACATTAAATGATTGCGTGCATTGGCTTGTCCTCTCTAAACATACATGTTAATGATCATATGATCAGCTAAGAGTTTTTCCTTTATCATGCATTTCAGCATACATTTCCATTTAACCTGGAGGACCTATTATTATTATTTATACTTTTAGTGAACACCTTTTCACTCTTGAGTTGAGATTTTGGTTTTTATAATATTTTACATTATATTATTAAATTCACAAACTTGATTTAAAAAGTATAGCACATTTGTTAAATCCACACTTCCCCATAAAAACGAATTTCTCGTTCAAATAAAACCCTCACCCCATGTCGTTTTGAAGTTGGTTTCACAACAGCTTCAATGGACTCCACTCTCCATTAGTATGCTGTGTTCCACACACTCATGTGTTCGCCAAATGATGGTTAACCACAATGCTTTTGCAGGCACATACAATAATACGTTTAATTCTATCATTAAATGATTATTTTCACCAGAACAAAGAAGAGTATTTGTCAAAATAGTGGTGCAAATATTGTTCCATAAATGAAGCAAAACATCTTAAAGTGATCAATTATAAACTAAAAGATTAACTCAGAATCAATGCAGTACAATACTTAAACAGGAATATTTACAATGTATCTTCTTTAAGGAACTAGACAGGACGATAAACCCCATAACCCCTATACCCCATTTTCAATTAACCCCACTTAGTATAGTCTAGAGACTCCCCCCTTTACTTATCACTTTGGATTCTCCTACTTCCTGTTTGGCAGCTGACACTTCCACCTAGAGGTAACAGGTACAGGCAACACAAACAATGACAAAATAGCTGCTTCTTGCATTTCAGTACACAACATATCCTTTAATCATAATATGTATGTTCAATTCACTCATGCTAATGCCAATGCTAATGCTAATGCTAGTTTGATTAAACTGCACCTGTTCTGGTTTTTGGCTTACCTGGCTTCTAGCTTCTCTTTGCCATCCAACTGGAGGGCAACGGTAATGTGGGTCCATTAGGAGCTCTGTCAACTTTTCTGAGGTTTAAGGATGATTTTATAGATGTTAGCATTAATATTCACTTGACAATACAAAGGATACCGGTCTGAGTGATACATTTGAAGGAAAATAAACATGCTTGCAAGTAGTATAGTTGCTTATCGATTAAGTCTTTTTTTGATGGGTGTTGTATAATCAAAAACTGCTAATATTGCTATTATTAAACAAGTGAAATACCCTACTTTGAGAACTGTGCTGTAAAACACATCAAGGTGGCTCATATGGTAAATTCACATGGTACACAAAGAGAAAATAGGATATTCATGCTTTTACTAAAGTATTTTCTCCTTTTAAGATTTAAACATGGGATCAATTTCAACATGAAGCAGTTGATAGTTTTGTCATACTCTCTGATGTGAGTACATCTATAAGAAATGATGTGTGTGTCAAAACAATTATCGAATTGTCTTTTAATGTCCTGTACTTTTACCGCCTACACCAAGAGATTTTATTATAAGGATTCACATCCATATAATGGCACAGGCTTAGATCTTACACAAGACGTTTACCTCAGAAAGCTTTGGATTAAACACACACATGTTTTAAAGGCCAAGATACACAAAGGATGTACAAATCAAATGTTGTCTTGCAGGCAAACCCTACTTGATTTTCTCTTAGTGACGCGTTTATGTCAAACACACCTATTCATTAGGAGAGGAAATTGAAGATTTGTACACGGTTCCTTTTGTATCTTTTTATTCACTGCTTTGAATTTTAGTGCGCATGTTTCCCATCAGTCGCCTGGTTGTTGTAGCTTATTACCGATGTGCTGACTGATGGTCTCCATTTGTTTTTGTTTTATAGAGTCTCTGCTGACTGGTATAAAGGCCAGATCTGTGTGTAATCAAAGCCATCTCTTCATCAACTCTTCTCCACCCTTCTTCCTCCTTTTCTTTCGGATACACTCTGCAGATTCCCCTTCTTCCATCCCTCCTTTGGATCTCTTTCTCTTTTTCTCTGTTGGGAAAGGTTGTGAAAGAGCGACATGTGCAAAACAGACCTCGGAACAGACACCCCCCCCCCTCTTCAAATACCAGAGACTTGCCAGAGAAAAGGGAGAAAACATTTGCTTTTGAAAAAAAAAAAATCCGAACTTGGAAAGTGTCTATGCGCACCCATGTGTCATCATTTATTTCCAATGTAGGGTTCCGGGAATCAGCGCATTAGAGTGTGGTGTTGAAGTTGAAGGTTTTTCTGCTGTGCTTTGGGGACAGGTGCTTTTTGGTAAAACCCACGGACTTATCGCTGATTGAGGGAGCCTTTAAATGGAATAATTGCAAGCAGAGAAGGGAAAGGAAGACCGGGAGCAGTGAGAGAAACCCCTGATTTCATCAGCCACTTTGAAATCTTCTCTCTTGTCTCTCTCAGTCCCCTTTGTCTATCTGCCTCTGTTTCTCATTAACACTTCCATTTGTTCTCATACTTTCTGTCTCTGACTCTCCAAGTCATATGTTATGACTTGAACACTGCTCAGCAACTTCTTGTCTTACATCGTCATTTTGCATGGCCCGGCAACATGTTTATAAGCCTGATTTTGAACAGCCTGGTTTTCCTGTCTGATGTGACTCAGGCTCATGTTGTTTGAAATTGTAAAGTATTTGTGAGCATCAAAGCCCTTTTATATATAGTCTAAGATCAAAGCCTGATTCATGTTCTTTCTCTGTTCCATAGAGCTCCATTGTTGTCAGAAAACTATACAAAATACATGAATAAGCTACACTGTTTGCAAGATGCGTTTCTTCATTACCATGAACACACACACTGTAGTTTATTTTGACTCAATCCTACATACACCTTCCTGCTTCTCCAAAAACTCCATTGACTAAGCCACAACTGTGTATTCATCCTCCGCTGAAAATAGTCCCCAAGAAAAGCACTTCCGGCTCCTGTTTGTTTGGCTTAAAAACTACAGCACAGTAACCGGCAATTTTCGGAAATGACTGACGCTTTTTAGCTTTACCAAGCGACTTCATAGCTTGCTATTTAGCAGCCAATGCATTTTTGGCATGTTTATACATTTGCGTGCATGTGAATTCAGCTATAGCTGAATTAGCTATAGCCAATTTGCACTTGTTAAAACGTAAGTATATTTGTGTTTTCAAAGTTTTAGTTTATGTCTTCAGTAGTTACATATGGGCTTTGTGAATGGTGTTTTGCTGCATGGTTTAAAGTGCCTTTTTTGAACTATTTAAACCCATTTCTTTTTTTCTTGAAACTGAAATCCCCTGCGAGTCTGTGAAATGGCAGTAATCCCTGTTAACAGCTCTGGCCAGAGTACCCTCTCCGTCCTGTGAAAATATTTTCACTTTCCAGTGAAACATTAGAAATGAACCATCAAACTCCAGCGCTAAAGGCCCGTTGCCTGGCCCCCGCTGAGGGAAGCTGGCCTGCAAAAACCCTTCAACCTCTGTCCAAAACGTTGTTAACCTTTACAAGCCTGATTCTCCCATTAAAGGTCTCTTTTAGTAACTTTACTAAATCATTTGGGATTAACATTGTTTCTGTATTTTTTTTTTTACAATACTTGATTAAAACCAAAGCAGTTACAGTTACTTTTAACATTCAGAACCAAAGTTTTAATCCTGGGGTTTGACATTATATAAATCAGTGTTTGGTATAATGTTTCATGTTTTCATGGTTCTCTACCTTCTTTCTTGCAACAACACCCAATGCATCAGTTATGCATTCACACACTAACTTGTAGCTAGCAAAAAACAATTCAGACTCATTACAAAAGTGTTTTTCTTTTGGATGGATATTCTGGCTCTTGAGTTTCTCTCGATAACTACCCCTCGAATATTATAGATGTCTTCTAAGAAATAAATAACGGGAAAAAGAGTGGGCTTAAGGTGACAACAGCTAGCGGATAGCAACCTGTGACAGCATTCATTTGTCACTTCAAGCAGTCACACCGTTATTATGCACAGCTGTAAGCCTTAATATAATTTAACCTGGGGCATAATGGGGATTTTCTCGCTTTAGAGCACATTTCAAGCGATTCAAGGAACTGACTTTTTTTGGGGCTTTGCTTCATTTTTCTGCACCAGAGGTCCACATATACACATCGGTGTTAACCAGTTAGCGGCTTACATTTAGAACCTTGAGTAGTGGTATTAGCTAACTGCAAGCAGGAGAGATCTTAGAATTGTTGACCATACTTAATTGAGTTAATAGTAGATTGTTGTTGCATTAATAGCTCTTGTGTGAGGAGTTCCAACCATAGTAGATTTTTTCCTACGTTTCTATTCAATAGTTCTGTTTTATTAAAAGATGATGAGTTAGGATTTGTATGGAAGATGTGTTGAGTATATTTGTTTCTCTCACATTTACACATTTGGTTGGGGTAACTAAACAATCATTTGAAGTAAAGGGTGGTTAAATATGGAGGTTGTGGTAGTCAATGGGCATGAATCACAAATTGATTTCACAGAGGAAACCTGCAATTAACGTTCATCCTTTTAAGTGTTACGTAAACTATTTCCCAAACCCTGACCAACTGTCTTGTTGCTGATTACTAACCATTGCATTGGAAGTAAGTCAGGGGGGGTACATAATTGTTATTCTTCTTTGTTTGGCATGGGTTAAGTTGCCTCCAGGTCTGGGACAGTGTAAAAACAATTGTTCAACAAAACAAATTCATGAGGAAAAGTTTCAAAGGAGGGAAAATCAGGGGTTTTGTAAGCGAAGGGAAAGTTGACCTCTTGGAGATAGCAGGTTTCTGCAGGGCACTGAGGATTGGCAGGTAAATAACAAACCCAGAAGGCTGAGTGTGGCCTGGCTCGCATCACACCGGCCCAGCCTGCGCCAGCCAGTGCTGAGTAATGCTGTTAGTAAATACCAGGCCAATTATTGCTAACGAGGGCCTAATTGGAACCAGAAGAACATTTATTGAATTTGTCAGAAAAAGGTAGAGTGGAGATAGCTAATGAAGTGCAGGGCCAGGCAGCCAGGCGCTGGGGGAATGCAGAATTATTATCCTGGCATTGCCACAATGTTTTCACTTGTTTGTGGGTTTATTCTCGTTTATTACTGCAAGGATATTTGGACAAAAGGTAGTAAGTCAAAAGGGGACACAAGTCCTTTTTATCGCTAGTTAATAGGACAATGTTTTATTTAAAAAATATGGAAAAATCTTCAAGGTTTATGGTCGACGTGTCGTCAAACGATGCAAAACCACCAAGTTTTGAATGTGTTAAAGTTCCCTCAGAATAAATAAATGTTTGCTTGCTTCACACAGAGAGACTGGCTGACACTGTGGCAGAAGTCAAATACTCACACACCGCTTTAAAGATGCTCTCAGTCTCAGTCAGCTGTTGTTGATTATCTAGCAGTGTCAAAACAACAAAAAGTCTGTCTGAAAGATTCCATTTATGAGAAAGGAATTACCGTCTTTAGCAAGTAGTGGAATGTAACAGAGATTTACTTAAGCATGTTGGTGTTATTTTATGCTACCTTATACTTGTAATCCATCACATTTAAGAGAAAATATTGTATTTGATTCCTCCACTGTTGCAATTGACTTTACAGATTAAGATTTAACAAACTTGATAGACATAATGCTGTGCTATCAATAAGACCATCTAAAAGTAGTATGTTCAAATGTTGTGTATGTTTTATTGCTTCAATGATCATATCTCCAATAAGGCCTTTACTTTTGATCCTTCAGTTATGTGATTTATTTTGTTAATACTTTTGTAATTTTAGGTAGAATATTTTTACAATTGGTATTGCTGCTTTCACCTAATCAAGCAGATAATTTTTCGCCACCGTTTCGAGAGTATTTTACTTGTATATCATACAAATGACAGTTTTCTTTAACATATTATATGTTTATATTCTACACGTGTACCACAATGTGAAAATTCTCCCTTAGTGATAAACTGCAAAAATACTTTTGTCATCTTAACTTAGTTTAAAAATTAAAAGAACGTGGTATACAACTTTTGCTTTTGTTTTTTATCAGGTATGACTATTTAGGCACCTAGAATTTCATAAATACAGAAGGTTCCACCAAAAAGTAATATTTTCAAATCCTCACAGCTGTTAAACCAAACTGATGATATCCATGATATCCATCCACAGTAGCTTTTAGAGATTATTTAAAGGCCAGTGAAAGATTGTGGGTGTTAACATATGAGATGTGACACTAAATAAGAACAAAATGAACTGAGCATGACCCAGAGGTAGCTCAGTGCTTTTAAATGGCTCACAATCTGAAATGAGGTCGACCTCTGCCCTAATTCGCTCCTACATCTTCCTTTTTGTTGCTCCATCCTCTCCTTCCTCCTCCCTCCATCTCGTCATCCATTCCTCCCATTACCCTCCATTTCCCCACTATCCGCCCCCTTCCTTTTTGTCTCATTACACAGTCGCTTCTCATCCTGCCAGCTGATGGTTCAGTGCAGCGCGCCCCTCGGGCTCCGCTCTCTGTCCCTTTGATTTCCCTCCACAGACAACAGAAAGGAGGGCACACATCCAGAGTACACAGGCCATGCAGACTCCAATGCAGGCATGCACAACTCCTGTACTGTAGCCTGTGGAGAGGATGGAGTCCATCTTTAGAAACTTCTACAGTCAATGCTCAGCCATGTGGACATTCACTGTCCACTGACATAGCCTCAAACATGGAATGTGTGTGTGTGTGTGTGTGTGTGTGTGTGTGTGTGTGTGTGTGTGTGTGTGTGTGTAGCTCCTGTTGGAAGAAAGCCTCAAACCTCAAAAAGTGAAATACTTAGGTAATAAATGAAAACAGTCCAGCAGCTAACTACCGGCAATGTGTTTTTGTAATTACAGGCCAACAGTGAACACGTCCTCGACACATTAAGCAACACATGCACACTTGGATTATAAGGCACTGTAAGCAGGGCCTTCTGGATGCATGACCTTTGTTAGTTTTAGCACATTATGGTTTGTAGGCTACACGAAAGCACCTGAGATGTTTTATAGCAATGACATGTTAGGTGTACATGCACGCCTTTTCTCTGTCTGCTGTCTGATGCAGCGTGGAAACAGTGAGTAACTAAACTAAGAGAAAATGCAGCCTTATAATACCATAATAATCAGACATCGACCAGATGTTGACCACCATTTGTTGCCACAATGTAGATTCTCCACAAACGTTGGTGTACAAACTGAAAAGCAGACATTTCTAGCGTTCATATTTTGATTATGATTTATGCTTTGTTAATAACAAATCTATTTAGTTTAAGGACTTCCAGGCATCGTTGCATGATATTGCCAGCAAATGATTTGATTGGAAGGAGTAAATATTTAATATTTAATAATCAGAATATGAGCTGTCCATGATATTAAATCCCTCACAATACACAGGGCTAACCTTGTATTAGTTGGTACTACAGTAGGTAGGCATGTTACATCTGGCTCTTGTGTCGCCCTTGTTTAATAATAATGAATGAGCCGGAGTGTGTTGCAAATCCATCACAAGCTGTCCCCTTTGGTTTTAGCTCTAAATGTAAAACAATTTAAGAAATGGGGCCCTATTATTCTTTTTGGGGTTTTCCCCTTTCGTGTAGTGTTGTATTGTTTTTTTGAGCATGTAATGGTCTGTAAAGGCTAAAATCCCAAAGTTCCCTCTAGAGGGAGTTTCTGTTGGGAGACTTCTTTGTTTTCGTACGGTACATAGTGACATCACTATATAACACTCTCGTTTCTTTTGGCCAGCACTTCAACACTTTATATGTGATACGCAAAGGGGCAAAACATCTCTAAGCAGTTGACCAATCACAACAGAACCGGTCAGCTAACCAATCAGAGCAGACTAGGCTCTGGTTTCAGACAGAGGGTGAAAAGAGGGGCTCACACTCTTCGTATGAGAGAAATAAAGAGCTTTTTGATCATTAAAGCACAGAGACATGTCACAATAGAGGCACAAAATACAAATATGATACCTGAAAATTAGCACAATAGGGCTCTAAAATGTGAAAGTCGTGATTATATGATAAATGTAAGGGTACTATGACACGTTCGTTATTTGGCTTGACTTACTATGCCAATCACTTGAGTTTTGTCTTACCATGGTAATGTTGTAATATGTATCCTGCCATATTTTGCTCAACCCTCTATCTTTAGAGGGATTGAAAAAGTATCTTCCAGACTTATATTCAGCAGCAATAGAGAATAGTTGCACATAATGATGTTGGGATCATTTCAATTTCCCTGTGCTCATCATTGATCATCGTGTTCTGACCTACATGCTGACTGAAAGCTTTTTGACACCTGACTCTCCTCTGTAACATCGCCCTCTTATGGAATACTTATGTATTGTGTATTTGAGTGGAGTAACACAGCATCGTATCGCTGATTACAGAAGAATCAACATATATCATTGGCGAGCATCCCCCTGTCATTACAGTCATGACAGTGTATGTGTTTGTTAATATGTAGGCGTGTTTTCTATGAACTCTAAGGCTTGCACACACACATCATGAGGTCCAGCTCTGTTTGTCAGCTGGGCTTCATTCACAAAACGTGGCTCTGCCGGCAGCAATTCCTCTGCTTTCTATTTGGGGAGAAGGAAAAAAAACTTTAAAAAGAACCACTAACTTTGTTCTGAAGGTCTGTGTTTGTTTTTTCAGACCTGTCTGCTCTCTCTCTCCCCGTACAGCAAAATGAATCCAAGCGGAGCGCCAGAAATTCGGGGATAGATTGGGTTACACTACTTCCCAGAGACTAAAGTGGTCTATATGGGAGGGTCGGCCATGACAGTTGGCAGTTGGTTCGGTTTGGGGCAAACCTGATACCATAATTTAGATCTGCCATAAACACACATAAATGAGACACAGACCTACTTTCCCTCTGAAATACAACCATGAGAAACCTGGACGTCTTGGCTGCAAAAGCCCCGACCGTAACCTGAAATCCATGCTGCTATGATTAAACGTAACGTGTTTATCATTGCTTACACAAACTGATGGAAAGTATTTGCGTGGCCTTGTGCGTTCTGCCTGCATGTATACAGAGCAGCTTGGGAACAGCTATTAGTTTCTGCCATTGGAAATTACTCAGTGTTTAGACGTGCAGATTGTGCTGACTCGCTTTGGTTTCCTTGTTTTCTCCGAGGTCTAGCGTGCAGGTTGATCTGAAAATGAATGCATTGTCATAATCATTGTTTTAACTTTTTGGAGAATGTGTGTGTATGTGCGCGTTGACGTCTACTGATTAGCTCTGGCACTGCTGCAGAGCTAGAGGAGGGTTGTGGAAGATTAGCTTGGCGGGACAATTTCCTGTCAGATCTGCAGAAATTCTAAGTGTTTCCAGTAGAACGGCCAACAGTCAGCAAACACATGCTGTCCCCAAAAGATGTTTGATTTTGCTGATGGAACTCTTCTTCCAGTTCTGTAGAGTAAATAATGCGTACTGTCAAGCAGCCAACACCAACAGAAGCCAGTTTCGAGATTAGTTAGATTAGTTGCTAGCAGAGGCGCGGGAAGGTATTTTGAGTGGGGGTGCTGAGGTGCTGGACTCCAGTGAACACTATTACGGACAATATAGAGCACGCACAAAAGCACTCCCCACACGCAAACACACAGTAAACCCGCGACTGTTACAATGAAGGCTCGATAATCAGCTCATGGCATATAGGCAGGGGTAAACTGCTATTTTTTACGAGTGTGGAGCGGACCTCACCTCCTCTAGGGGGGTCCTGGGGGATGCTCCCCCGGGAAGATTTTTTTTAAATATTGAAGTTAAAAGCATCAATCTGGTGCACTTTGAGAGCAACATTAAGAGATCTATGGATACATCTCTCAACACCCAGATGAAACACAACTGTAAGCAGATGTTCTTTTTCTTTATGGATATTTTACAAATCACTCCCCTTTCAAACTGTATTCTTGTTTTACTGCCATATAGTATTTCATAACTGTTTTTCCTTTATTCTCTTATTTTTTTTATAACTATAATTATCATATGAAGGTGTGCCGCGGAAATAATCTTTTGAATAATTTCTGACCAAACCCGTTTGAGACCCACTGAGATAACTTAGACTAAAGTTAACTATCTAAACACTCAGAGAGTCCTTTAGCTCACCTGAGTCTCTCAGTCTGAGAGGAGAGCTCTCCTCCAGCTTGTTGTGGAACAAACAGCTCCGTTTGTCCGTGAGCGCAGCTAGCTAACCAGATGCTAACAACACGGTCCCTTCTGCTGGCACCGGTCGATCTCTCTCTCTCTCTCTCTCTCTCTCTCTCTCTCTCTCTCTCTCTCTCGCGCGCACACACACACACACACAGAGCCGAGCTTGAATGACACAAGCACACTTTTATTCCGGGGCTACAGAAAAAACATTCGGGGCAGGCCAACATATTATTTTACCAACAATGTGGAATTTATTGGCTACATATTACACAGATTATGCACAGCGGGAGCAGCAATAACCGTCAAATAATAATTTAGACAGGGGAGCTCCGCACCCCCTGCCTGCCGCTAGGGGGTGCTGCAGCGCCCTCAGCACCCCCTTCCCGCGCCCATGGTTGCTAGATGCTAATCTAGTATCTAATTAAAGAATGGACACATAGATAAACTAGACGCTTTAGGGGGCCAAATGTGGCCCGGGGTCCATTTAGAAACGGCCCTCAGCTAATTCAAAAAGTATAATGAAATATGGCACACAAATCAAATGCTTGTCATATATTGTACTTCTTAAATATATATGTAAAAATATATTACAAGGTATGTTAAAAAGCCCACTTTTCATATAAATTCTGTCAATTAAAGTTGGAAAAAAAGTCAAACAAATCTTAGTTGATTAAAAAAGCCCAATAACTTATTTCTATAACAAGCTTGAAATCTACCTTTCATATTTCCTCTTTTTCTAAGCAATCTGAAGCTTCTGTTTTTAGGAATGAGATACTAACACATCTTATTACTAAATAAAGTAAAGCCTCTGGAGAGCTGGGATTTAGGCTGTTGTGTTTCTTAAAGCATTGTCAAGTATCAAGCACCATTTACATACATTTCTACACACACTTCTAACTTAACTTATGAGGCAAAATACCTCACTTCTATTAGTGAGTGGCCCAGCCCTTCATATATTTTTCTGTATGTGGCCCTCAGGGAAAAAAGATTGGACATCCCTGCTTTCGATCCAACATTATTACCCCAAAGGTGGTGATGCTTGAAGAAAAGTATTTTGCTCCCTTCTTGGAAATGCTAAGTCAGCATTATTATGAAGTTATTTCCAGTTTCCAGGGTTTCAGATGTGGTAGTCTTATTAATTTTTCAACTCAAACAATGTGAGATGACTGACAGTTGGAGCTCTCACATGAAACTTTCCTGACCACACACCCATGGAGAAATGCATTTTTCACTTCTGGGCGGAGATGTAGGTCCCCCAGGGGTAAAATGGGCTTTGGTTGAAATTTTCCTTTAATCCAAATGAAATTAATGCACCTAATTTGCCTTGAACCTTGACTGCACTGCTCAACAGCACTTTATTATGGATACCGTTCCAACGGTTTCATACTTTTAGGGAACAGATACATTTTTTCTCATTTGATTGTTGGCTGTAACCGTTGCGATCAAGTCCCATGTCTTTTTGTACGTTGTATATTTCGCCCTATACAGTACGCCCTCTATATTGTCTAAAAAACAAAATGTTACCTGCAGGGACAAATAACATCCAAACATAACTGGTTGAATCATTAGTAACAAATGAAGGGTTGAAAAATATCTGGTTATTTCATTAAAATCTCAGAGGAAAGAGCATCTAGTCATAGAAACCGAAGACTCCCAAGGTGGATTTAAGTAAGAAATGTACAAAAACACAGCTAAAACATTGGCTGAGGCTAAAGATTGGATAATTACTAATGCATTGACATACACAGTTCCTTTCTGATTCTGGATCAGTTTTGAGTGATTTCAGAAACTATGGTTACATTTGTGTTCCTATATGCAACATCAAAGCCTATAGTACTGGTGCCTACAACACTCAACTGAAGCTCATGGGAATCATAGAGCAATCCACCAAAGCAAATGAAAAAAAAACATTTTACACTCTGTGTTTGTCATTATAAGCATCCTGTAATTCTTGTGCAGGGTGAACCATGTTTCTGATTCCTGATAGATGTCTTGGCGTTATTTGTTAAATAGAACTAAGCAGTGTCTAATATTATGTCATAATCTTTTGAACTTTATGAGGTGATGTGAGTAGACTCAATTTGGATGTTAACTACAGGGAAAGAGAGACAGAATATCTCCTTCTACTAGAGAGAACAATATTCTTTGGTGGACTTTTTTTCTGCGGCTGATATTTCTGTGATTGACAGATCTGAGCTGTAATATAAAAAGTGTGTGTGGGTGTTTGTTAAGTGTTCAAGTCGTCTGGCTTATAGTGAATGTCCATAAAACCGATTTCATTTTGTACAAAAACCCAAACTTGTTATTCTATCTTTACATTGATGTTGTACCATCATTATGCCGTCAAATATGATAGTTATGACACGTTGTGTTACACATTACATTGTGAACTAATTACAACTAATGTTCAGCTGTCGTGTCAATGATAAGTGGAGGGAATCCAACCAGAACCATTAGTATAGTAAAAAACTGACATGTCCACATACTTTTGGTCATGTAGTAAATTCCTTTTCCTTCTCTCTTCATTTTGTTCACTCTCCTTAAACCTCTAAATGCTAAATTCCCCCCTGACTGGTCTCCTGTCATAGATATGACTGACTGTAAGAATCACATAGAGGATGAGGGGGAGGGATCAGGGGAGAGAGAGGAGGAGAAAACTCAATCGAATTTAAAGTAAATACGACATGATGTCACCCTCTCTGTTCTACAAGGAATGTGTGCATCCCCATTGGCTAAAGATCCTGATACATAAATACAGATGAAAATGTGCCTACATATTCATCATACTGGATTTTTCTTTTTGCTTATGTACTGGTTAAGTTTTTATAATGCACAAACACATATGTACTTACAAGAGGTAGATGTAGGGGATGGGGCTGTTTTGAACGTGTTAACCTGTGCCATTTGTAGATTATTTATTTGGAATCAAATATGTTCAACAAATATATTGTATTGTCCGACCACCAGCCCAGAAGATAGTTAGATTTAATCGACAAAATGAGAAAGATTGGAGAAACTGCGGAACCAGTTTTTTCCTAACCATAAATGTCTGAAATTATTTTATGTTCATGCTTTTTTTTAATCATCTATTAGTTGCAGCACTAACATTTGGATTTATACAAACACAGCCGACCCCAGTAAAGCGTCCCCATGTCTAACCCTACTCTCTAACCTCATTCCCCTCTTGAGCACAATCTGCTTTTATCTTTGTCTCCATCCTTCAGCCCATCAGTCCCTGAATGAAGTCATTTCCTGTCTCGCTGACTCCAAGCACTCACACCTCTGAATTAAGGAGAGATGGAGGGGTGACAGAGGGAGGAAGGCAGGGCTGCAAAACAGTGTTAGGTGTCGGATCTGCCTCCAGAAAAAGTCGTTTGTTGGCTCAGAGTTTTCTGCCTCTCGCCTTGGCTCTTTCTCAGCTCAGTTAATAC
Source organism: Notothenia coriiceps (assembly GCF_000735185.1). NCBI lineage: Eukaryota > Metazoa > Chordata > Actinopteri > Perciformes > Nototheniidae > Notothenia > Notothenia coriiceps. The sequence continues at coordinate 174,492 of NW_011352334.1, forward strand.
TCAGGTAAACACTTAGGGGTGAGATGTCAGCGTGTAAACAGGCACAGGGACATTTATACATTGCACAAATATGCATAAGTCGAGACACAATATCCCTGGAGTTCAACTAAAATCCCTTCATTCGAAAAATGTGGCCATTGACTCGTCACTGTTGCAGGTTTCCTCTTTGGCAGCCTTTAGCAGCAGCAGCAGCAGCTGTGTTTTAGCCCCAAGAGCTGCCTGAGTCCCGGGCCCTGCTCCCCTCCCCTCCCTCCCCTCTCTGGAGTATCACGCTGCATCATCAACCCTGAGCTCCGGGCCATCGGTCACAGCCTGCGCTCACATCCTGGGTCAGGTATCTCAGACAGCCCGGGTCAGAAGAGGAAGTGGTGCCGCTGGAACATCTGATCCTGGTCCACTGAGCGCGCTCCCGCAGACCTGGAGTCAGTTCCAGCCTCTTAAAGTCACCCGTCCAGTAAAATTGGACCCGTCCAGCTTGAGTTCCACCTGGCAGGGAGTGATCTTTGTTTATGTGGAGGGAGTCTGCGTGATATAAAACACAGTCTTTGTAGCGATGGACGGGCCCTGTTGTTGATTAGCCCCAGAAGGCCTTTCAGTCAGGCAGCAGGGATAAATGACCCACTCTGCCCTGAATCAGATCTGTATTTATGACTCCCTGCTACCCACAAAATACATGACATCTGATGTGGTTTGAACGCATATAGGCTGTTAAGTCCACACACACACTGTGGTAGCTGTAACCTTTTAGCCTGTGTGACTGTTGGGTCAAGAATAGAAAACTGTGGTTTCCACTTCAGGGACGAACTAGGCCAAACCAAGCCCTCATCATATTTATTTTCTGTGATTCTTGATTTTAGAGATGTCTGCTTTATTGAAGGTCAGTTTCTGAAAAGCAGCTGATTTGTGTCCACAGTTTTGAAAGCTGTACAGTACACATGGGAGATGCTCTGATTCTAAGTCTTGTTTGAATCTGCTCTGATCAGATTTTTGTCGCGTTCTATAATCCAAATATTCTTAAACTTCACACTGAAAATCTCTGAGACTACTCAGTAAGTCTACACTTTGCACCTATACTTGAAACACCAAGCCAAAGCTTTAACAGCCTGATAGAGAATGGTTTGTACCTGAAGCCACATCAGTTTGGACTGAAATTACTTTGCTAGGACATACTAGTCAATCTCTATTGATCTTTTTTTAAAAGAAATCCCTAAGAACCATTAAATGTTTATAAGAATTGGACATTGTAACCTTTACATCAAAAATAGTTTTGTGGACTATAGTTTTTAAGACACAAGTTTGACACCTGTCACCATCTTGGTTTTTTGGCCAGTGTTATCTCTTTGTTTACCCGCAGTGAAATAAGACATACAAGTCAAACAATACCTGATGATTTTGACCAAGATAGTTGCATTGTGTCGGCAAACAAACAGGATCTACGGTACCTTAGCAAAGCCTATAACCAAGTTTTAATGGTTTGTGAGATGTATGGGACATGGAGCATTGATCAAAGGTAGAAAAGTGAAGGAGGTTTTGTACTGATGTTATGGAGGAAGGGAATGAATGCATCGGGATTCATGTGCGACTGGCATACACAGTATGAGAGGAAATGGAAACAGTACAAGGATGGGATTGAACAACAATGTGAATGGAGTAAACTATTTCCCTAAAAAATACAACTAATCTAATATAAACAATAGAAGAATAATTAACCATGAATAATGATGTTTTATTGGACAATAAGTGTTTATAGGGCATGGATTTGCTCCATAACCTCAGTTACTGTAATTGTATTAGTTGTGTCGGAGATGAATTCCGATTCAAAGCAGAAACGTCCTGGTTTCCTCAGGTCATGTCCTAACAAAAGACTTGGCTGAGCACTGAACAATGACTACCCTCAAACCTGTCTGTAATTATTTTCTGCTACAGATCCATTTAGAGTAAAGACAGGGTGTGCTTGTTATTTACGTCTGCCGCTTCCTCCAAAACAGCCTTTTAATGTGATTTCATTCAGAGCCCAATGCAAGCAGAGATGATTTGCAGACAGGCTTTAGTTTCCTATAAATGAACAGTGCTTTTTGATCCCTTGTTGTAAAGTGGATTTTGCTGGGGCCCCGTGTGTCCCCGCTGTGGAAAAGAGGTGTATAATCTACCTCCAGCTAAGACCCCGCTCCGGAGCCACAGTCTGCATCTGAACGTCTGGACTCAGTGTGTTTCCGTGTGCTGGTAAAGGTCCTGTTTTGCTTCATGCCTCTTGTTCTCTTGGCATCATAAATGCAAAACAATGGTGCTCCGAGTAAATAACCATGGAAACGCAGAGAGGGCTGTAGCTAAACACAGAGACCGGCCAGGGTTATTTCAGCCGTGTGACGGCTCTTTCCCACTAAACCGCCGCCGCAGGCTCCGTACAACACACTCGTCTTGACCTCGTCTGCATGTGCAACACTTAGTTTAATCATCGATGGGAAGTACACTATGCTTTTGCTCAGCATCAAACCCATCTTAAAGGGTTTTTAATAAACAAGGATATGTGCAACTTAAAGGTGATATATATCCTCATTTTTAGGCCCATACTTGTATTCAAGGTTTCTACCGTACTTATACATCCTTACATGCTTTAAAGTTCAAAAAACTAATTTTGTTTTCATACGTCCGTCTGAATTGACCTGCATTCACCCTCTGCCTCAAATGTTTTTGTCTCTTTATGTCCTGTAGGAAACCCAGTTTGTTTTCACTAGTTTTCTCTAAAAATATGGCTCCCCTTTGTAGTTCTGAAGTATTACTGCACGTGACATTGCAAGAGGAGCCACATCTGAATTGCTTAATAAATACCAGGTTCTTTTTTCTTAGCGATTCAGCCGTTAGAAACTGGACTGCGTTGTCACATTTTTTCGTTTGGCCCTCCACATGAAGTGAGTTTTTCATGATATGTCCCATTTAACATGTAGATTTGTCGGCGGCTCAAAGATAACACGACACACAGTCAGGGGTATTTTATTCTAAATGTTGTCTTTTTTTTTGGCACCACATATAAGTAGACCGACGGGCTGGAAAAGCCACGGGATAGCCTTCATCTATTGGGGCAGTACATCAGGCTGGCACTGAGCTAAAGACCCCCCCTCCTGATAGACCCTCCACTGCCACCTCCTTCACACCACACCATCCCTCACTCATACATGTATACAGCTGCTGCCACCACATCTGGGAATGATTTTTGATCAAAACCAAAGAGTGAGTGGAAAGTGAGAAGAGGCAGATAAAGTCTGCGTTCAGATATCTGTAATGTATGAGTGCAAAATAGAAGTGAGACTTCCTATGAGCTCTCAGTTTGTTGTCTTGTGGTTTGAACAAATGGACGACCAGCACATTGATTATTTTGCAGCTGTGTCAGTTTAAAGTATGTGATCCACAGATGAGTTTCGAATCAGGTTCCTTGAGGTCAAGAAAAGCTGTTTTGATTGTTTGATTTAGACTTTCAATCTCATATTTTGTTCACTCAAGATAAAATCACCATAATTTTACCAAAAAGTGAGAAGTACAGTATTGCCATATATTTATAGTGGTTTTGCATCAAAGTAATGGAGTAACATTTCTCATGTAGTTGTTTTGTCTGTAACTTAATCCCAAATTGACATTCTGTATGTATTATACCCCTATCATTTAATATATTATACATGTCATATTTTTAAATCTACAAATTTTTTCTGAAACAAAACTATAAAAACTTTAAAGACTTCTTAAACCATTGCTGCTGTATTGTTTACGTCTGCTTATTAGCGTTAAAACATCGGTAGTTGTAGTTATCTCTAAAATATGTCTTAATTCAGAGCAACAGTATATCACAAATGGTTAGCTGCTTGTTTATGTTGGTCCAAGATACATTTTAATTGTCCTTGAAAAATAATGGCATACTCACTTAGGATTAATCTACAGCATTTATAGAGCCATGTTTACCACAGGGGTTAAATGTTTGATATTTTAAACATCTGTTTTAAGTTAAGTTAAGTCCTATATTGTTACCTTTACAAATGTGGAGTCATTGGCTGGAAATATTCACCTATGAAGTTGAAGTTAAAAATGAAGTACTGTTGTAATTGTGTCATATTCTGCCATACAGAGTTGTTTTATTCTGTGAAAATCGCTGTAACCTTTTAGCTTATTCAACACTCTGTAGTTGGTTCTTCTGCCCTCCAGACTGATGTCAGTGCATTACATCACTTTGTATTTTGTTCGGCCCTCTCGCCCCTCAGCCGCCTTTGCTTCGGAGACAGCCAGTCTTTAAATGTTCTACTATTTGATACATTTTCCCCTTAAATACATTTTGAACTCTGAGCTATTTTTTCTTTGAACAAGAGTCCAACTGCTTTGTCTGTCATTATGAGGCTGGTGGTGTGAGGAAAACTGATTATTCCCTGGAAAATGAAATATATTCCCATTTTAGAAAAATAAATTGTGTTATTTTACACTCTTGTTAAAAGCTGCTCTCTGTATTTGGTTTTTGTTAACAGTGTGAGAACAGTAGCCAAGGGCCTTTATTAATCTATTTTAAGGGTGAAGTGTAACGTGATCTGATGCAGGGACTTTGGCATTATTATGAACATTTGCAAATAATCTGTATTATATGGATTCAGTGTGTGTGGTCAGATGTAATGTGCCTCACAGACTGTGCAATACTAATAACAGTGGTGTGACCTCTGAAGGCTACAGCTCTCTGGGTGATTTAATGTTTCAAATCATCACACACTATTTTGGTGTTTTGAATATGGAAGACACTGGCCTTGTATTTGCAGTTTTGTAAATGGTCGTTTTTCTTTCTGAATCTTGTATGGATTATCAAAGTGTTTGACTTAAAAGCCTCACTTTGTTCTAACCATATCACTCATCTCTCCTCTTATAGTCACTCGTCGAAGACACATGCTAATATGAGGTGTTGAGAGGGCCCTGAGTATTTGTGTGATTTATGTGTATTCACCAGTCAGTCACTTACTGTTAAGATGTTAACTGAAGCTATTTTCAACCCGATTCCTCTCCCTTTTCTGTCATCTGTGAACATGATTGATCTGGAAGCTTTGGAATAAGCGCCAATAGTTTGCTTGCTTTAGCCTTTGCAGTTAGCATCTTCCCTTAGCCCACAGCATCCTCGATTGTGTCCTTTCATTGATTATTTTAAAGAGATTTTTTCGGGCAACCATAGCCTCGATTGAAGAGACAGAGTTAAAAAAGGGAGACAGGCAATGATTAGTCACAGGCCAGACTCGAGCCCCAGTCCTACATTTGGGGATCGAGCCTTAGTTATAGGCCGCCAGCATGTATTCTTAACCTACCTTTAAACCTTTGTTAGGCACCTGATGAACGTAGACTGAAACCAAGTGTCATTAAGATGAGAGTAGTGACCGAAAGGTATCATTATAGTACAGTACAATATTTGGTTTTGAAGCATTTTCGTCATTGATAACTTTCTGTACAGGCACGATGACGCCAGCACAAAAGCCTTAAACAACACATTGTCATGTTTACAATTCTTCTGATGTGTCGGACAAACAGCTTTCAGTCTTTATGCTACTTAGGCTACTTTACTTTAAGTGAAAATCATACTATATTGAGGGGATTGACTTGAAAACTTGAGGAAAAGGGTCAATTTTTCATAGACTTCCAGACTTTTTACTGGCTGTTTGAATATACCTTTATCACCCTATGCCTTAAAAAGTCCAATCTGTTCTGACTGGTTTGCAAAAAAAATATGGTGCCCCTTTGTATATTCTAATGAGCCTTGATGTGACATAGTAAGGGGAACTTGATCTAAATGTATATTTTAATCCTCCTGTGTTAGGTTTTTTAGCAATATGGCAAACTGTAAGAATACTTGACTCTGTTCTGTTTTCACAGTTTGTGGCTTGGTAGGCACAGCTGAGGTGAGTCCATAAAGACCATAAACTTGTTAGGAGAATGTTTACTGAGTTAGTAAATCAATTGAGAATAAAACAGCAAAAAAACCCGGGGATTTTATGCGAGCANAGGAAAGCTCCGCTCTGCTACCCACAATTCAGTTCGGCGAAAAGCGAGGCAACTTGACGTCACCCCATTCAAAGTGAATGGGCAGACGCGTTGGAAACCGTTTTTGAAGCTGTCGAAGCTGTAGTGTGGACGGGCCGTAAGGGTAATTTTCTCATAGACTTCTAGACTTTTTTCTGCAATTGTGGAGTCGTCCCTTTCTGGTCATTAGGAGGAATGTGGATTCAAGAAACCTCCCCATTGCCTTTTACTATTAAGACCAGTGTTGGGACTAACGCGTTACAAAGTAACGCAAATACTTTTTGCGGTAACTAATAGCGCTACTAGTTACCTATTCCCATTAAGTAACACCGTTATAGTTACTGTGATTTAAATGGGTGCGTTACTGCGTTATATTATGTGATGGAACTGAACCGAATCTCCCTGCGGATGTAATTTACAGGCGAATACAGCGATGTCCTCTCACAGCACCATGGAAAAGTGAAAGTAGCCAGAGAGGAGTGATGATTGGTTAACGCGGGGTAACATTTCAGGGTAAGCCAATCAGAGACAGAGTTGGGCGGGTCTTGCCTTATGGGGAAAATACACACACGAACACACACTTGCTAATGCTAACACACACACACACGGCAACGCTCACCAACCAGCACACACACACACAATGGCAGATGCAAGTATCAGCGAGAGCAGCAGCGCATTTACAACTTGGAGATATAACCAATATCTTCAATTTGTGGGGATAAAGGACCCAACAAATATTACGGTCAAATGTAAACTGCGCAGGACAGAAAGTATTGTCTTACTGTGCCACAAAACAACACAAACATTTGTATTTTTATTATCTTTTAAAGTAAAGTAACTTGTTACTAGTTACTTTTACAATTTAGTAACTAATAAAGTAACTAGTTACTTTTTTGAGAGCAGTATCTAACTATTACTAGTTACTTTTTAAAAGTAACTTGCCCAACACTGATTAAAGGCCCAGATACACCGGCCCGAAATCTGCAGTAAATGGGAGTCGGGCCGAACATGAGCGTTGGCACGGCCTATTCGGAGTCGTGTGCGCCGCACCGTCGGGTCTTTTCTGCCGACCTGACCCCTTTTCTTGCCGATTCAACATGTTGAATCGGCGTCGAGAACACCACCGGAAGTCGGACAAAGGGATAACACTGATTGGCTGTTCAGCTAGCGAATCAGTGCATGAGAAGCGTTAACGGAAGTGAGGGAGGTAAACAAATGATTTAAAATGGAAGATGGAACACACACGGACGGCTATTTCACCTCATCGGTTTATAGAGCTCCTGTTCGTTCAGGTTTTCAATGGACGAGAGTGAAAATGGAAAGAAAAACGCTATTTGTTGTTTGTTTATATCATGGAGTCTGTTCTTCTTCTCTGTCTTCCGGTTGTTCCGGTTGTTGCCTCTTTTGAATGATGAATACACACTACCGCCGCCTGCTGGTAAGGAAAGTTATTGCCACTCACTTATACGCAGTTCATACGTGCTCGGGTCGGATTTGCAGTGTGTTCCAGTGCGCGAAGTCGGCAAATACGCAGGAGAGTCCGGCGACGCAACAGTCGGTGTCGGCGACTTCTCAGGTGACTGGCCGGTGTATCTGGGCCTTAAGACCCATGGCATTTATTTTGCTAGAGCCTTGTACATTACATACAGATATACGCAACTTATTTTATTAAGGTGATCTATCATTTAAAATGACCTGACGTTAATAGGAGCTTTGCTGCATTGTCTCCCTTCTTTCTGTCCAGGATTTTTAATTAGCTCCTGGGGATATTTTTAGTGGCTCTCTTGATGATTTAATTAGGTTTACAAATTATAACTTTTTAACCGCCTTGTCTCCCTTGGACCGTGGCAGCACAATAAACACAATCAGACATTCCCCCTGCAGAATTGCATTAGGGGTTTGGCACTGCCGGAGAGCGGGGCTGGAAACTGTCGAGCTAGCTGGCATCAAGGAGCTCCTGTTACCGGTAAAGGAGGAAAACTCCCAGCGCTCTGCCAATCCAAAGCACACACACACACACACACACACACACACACACACACACACACACACACACACACACACACACACACACACACACACACACACACACACACACACACACACACACACACACACACACACACACACACACACACACACACACACACACACAGTCACACAGTAACATGCAAACTCCCAATTACACTCCTATTCCTGTAGAGATGGTTTTTAAACCTCTCCTGACACAAAGATGTAGCAGGAGGTAGGGGTTAGCTCACTGCCATGGCAACAAAACGGCCTTCAAATGGTCAGGAATGGGAAAGGGACAGTCGGAAAAAATGGACTTTTATATTTTAATAAAAGGCTCTGAGTTTATTCCCAAATAATACGACTCAGTGGGGTAGAAGTTGGAACATCGTGAGCCTGGGAAGTGTTCTAATGCTTTCTTCTCTCATATTGGATTATGCTCTGATGTTGGAAAATCCTGCAGAATTAAAATGATTTCATTTCACGGGCACCTTGTGCTGTAATAAATACTCTCTCTCTGCATGACCTCTGGATGAGCAGACACGGTCGGCGTCGCTTCTTCAACTCCTGTCTACTACAGGTTTTCAGTTTTAAGTGCAGGTGATGCGCTTATGTCCAATTCCTTTCATGGTTTTGGCCAAAAATAATTATTGGGAGTGTGTCCACTTTAATCTTTGATTAGCTCTTCCAACATATGTCCAGAGTGAGATGACAACCAACAAATCTCGTCTGGTTTGCTTTTTGGAAGAAGAGTTATTGTGGTTTGAGTTTTCTGTCGAATTGAGATTGTTATGAAGTGTTGTCATCAGCAATATATTTTTGGTTAATTCTCTACTTTTGATTATTGGATATTGACAAAACTATCTGGACAATGTTGCTCCTTCATAAGACTTCTTAGTGCTCAGTGTGTGTGTTTGGACGTTACGCAGCGACCCGTTGATGCCGATGTGGCCAAAAGTACGTTCTTCTGAGCGCTCAGAGTTCATTCCAGTTCATCCTAAAGTGTTGGACGGGGTTCTCATGACATAACTGTCCACTGAGACAACACTGTGTTTATACAATACACACAATGCTGCAGGAAAATGACAAACTACTCATACAATATTAAAAATCATGTCTTTGTTTGTGCAAAGCCGAGTCCTCCCGAGGTATTCTAACAGATGCAACTAAAAAATAAAACTCTTCTATTGTGCGATAACAAAAATATAATTCACTTTGATGGACAATTTTCAATATTGTCAGACATTAAAATAATACAAAATAAATCAAACAGTAAACAAGAAAAAATTATGTAACCAAATAAAATAGCCTTAAGTTGCTTTGCTGAGAGTTACTTTTTCTCCATACAGACTAATAATAATAATTGTTATTATAAGGTTAATAATCACAACAATAATGAAAACAATAATAATGTATAAGATATGTAATGATTTGTTCATTGGTAAATCAACAGATACCTTTTTTTTATTAGCAAATTGTATGACGCTTTGTTATACTTTATCTTTCTTCTTTTTAAATACAGGAATATTCCAAACCGGTGTCTTGACCCTGAAACGAGATGTTACATTTTGATGTGACACAAGGCTTCACTTAGTGAAAATGTTACACCCAAATCCAAATGGAATCCCTCTGTGTCCACTCTACTCTGTTTGAACTATAAAATAAGGTCTCAGTATAGCAGTTTTTAATAGATCCAAATTCACATATTTCTTGTTTATGCTTCCTACAAGCCATTTATCTGTTCAGACCTTTAGAAGACGTTAAAATTCCCAGCAACAAATTGAACTAAATTAAAAGTGAGGAAAATTACGGCTATCCTCGCTCTATTGACGGATGTGGCTCCTACAAGAAACAAATGTGTGGTTATTTCACACAGATCTGCAGTGATACTTTTGTGGTCTATATCATTGTTTTTAAAAGCAACACAAACATATTGGTGTTAAATATAACTGACAAGGGAAACACTGATATTAGGGGCTTAATCCAGCCTGGAGATGTGTGTGTCCTCCTTGCAGACTAGTCAAACTAGTTCCCATTCAAGCTATCTGCATATATTTTTTCAGTATGTGCAGAATGTGAATACAGCATGTGTTCCTGCATTTTGCCATATGCTGGTGTGTAGCTGTAATCTGCCGTCAGTCAGTCTGTTCTGTGTGTGATCAGCCTCTCAGCATTCCTCAGTGACAGCCGCAGGGCCAAGGCTTCTGTAAATAGCCTCTGGGTCGCTGCTGCTTCTCTGGGATCTGAAGGTGTTGAGACTCTGAGCTCAGGAAGAGCGTTAGTGCCTCCCTGTGGTCAGAAACTCATGGGTTGTGTACAAACAAGGATCATACCTGGGAGTTAGGAGCAGTGTTAATGCTTAATTGGCTTTTTTCTCTCGTATGTTATCAGGAGCGTGAGCTGAAATTCATTTTGAATGCAAAGTGAAGGAGCTACTTCATTAAGCTCATTATAAGCTTAGTTTTGCTAATTTAACATTTATTTAGACATTTAAAATGTGTATATTGGACTTTTTATTTTTTCTAGTCTGGAAAATAGCTCAAAAGGGCCAAACTCTCCTAATTGACCTATATGAAAAACCTTGTTTCATGTAGGTAAATTAGGAGAGTGTCTCGCCTAAATTCAGACATTTAGTCATCCTCAACCTGCAAATCACCAAATTAAATCGTAATAGAAAAGCAGACATTGCGGTCTCTCAATGCAATACAATGTTTTTATCCAAACTCTTTACAAGTCATCCTTCCCATCTTTTCTTGATCATTTTCCATCAAGGGCAAAGATGTTTACCAAAGTAAGAACCTTTTGGATTCTTTCTCCCCTGCAGTTCTCCATCACTGGGTGTCTTCTAACTTCTAACTCTTAGTAGAACCTCCAGCAGCTGTCAGTTACCCAAACCCTAGTGAAGCTTCTCTTCTCACAGTAAAAGGAAACGGCTCACCAGTTGTCCTTTCTCTGATCTTATCATATTATTAGACCACAGATACCAGTCACCTCTCTGTGTAATGTGGATTCTGTTTTAAAACTGTCTGGTTTTCATTGGTTGTTTTTCTTTTGTATATTGGAAGACCTTTAACAAAACTCAAGTGGTAATTCTTCTGTATTAAGGGTAATTCAAACATCATGCCTCATGTTTTCTTTCTGTTCTTGTATATCATCGATTTTACTACATTTTGCAAGCTAGCTCTTTTACAATTGGTGGAAACATATCACTAATGCCTCAGGTACAACTACAGTTTAAATACAGAAAAATACAAGTAAGTCCTCCTCGATAAACAACAATAGATCTTAAGTATTGACTTCAAAAACTATTCCGAAGATCAACTGTTTGAGGATCTTTCACTGCTCTGTGTTTAAGGTTTGGTAAAGTTCAGGCAACCAAAACTATTTGGTTATAAGGTCAGGGAGAATCATGGTCATGGTTAAAAGAAGCCAAAGTCAACTGTAGGAAAAAGGAAAACATGCAAACAGATGTGTGTGCAGCTCACAACCACTCACAAGGTTTCCTAGTGGAATAACGCTTCATCTGCTTCTTTTTTTTGTGAATATTTTTGTGTTTTTAGACAAATGTTAAAACAGGTTAAATGTGTTAAAACAAATGACCACTTCTGAAAATGTTGCATTGTGTCCTTATTAAAGGTTAAATGAGTTGCACACCAACTAAATCTCCCAAGCATTCACAGGTCTGAATGTTGAGAGGTTTCTACAGCAGCTCAGCACTTGTGTTATCAACACACACACTCTCCTGCCTCAGATTCTTGGCATGACTTCCTAGTGGTAAAAAAGGAAACATTGCCCCCCCTTCGCCTCCCATAATCCTCTGCTGTGTACCATCCCCAAATTGAGAGGAGCTCAGGTCCACTTTAGGTTTCTTGTTCTTGCCTTTTGATGTGAGACAGCAGGACTGAGCAAATCTCGTATCAACACTATAGTTTGATTCTCTAGAGTAGACAGTGCTGCTACTCTTCAGCCCTGTCTTTCCACATATTATGCGGTACTAAATGGGGGGCTGTGATGCCCCCTACAGAAGAGCCACCTGTCATCATGAATAACTCTGGTTTCCGTGGTTGTCGCACTATCTCGCAGCACCTGAACGACCTGAAGAAGGAGAACTTCAGCCTGAAGCTGCGGATCTACTTCCTGGAGGAGAAGATCCAGCAGAAGTTTGAGGAGAGCGGCGATGACGTGCACAAGAGGGTGAGTGAGACAATAAAACTCTGTGAACTGCATGGAAAGGATCAAAAACCTCTTTCTTCATGCACTTAAAGCTGTACTGTAGCTATCTGCTCTGCAGTGCAGCAAGCCTTGTTGTTTCCAGAGCTACAGCTTCGTGTTTGACGTTATTAGAACTGACAGCAGGTCTCAGGCTGCTCTGCAACACTTCATACACACTGTCAGTTTCTGTGAGGCTGATTCAGAGAGACTGCAGTCTGTCTCAGTGCTGTCAGAGCAAAGCAGCTGGTTGGCCACTTAAAGCTAGGCTAGGCAGTTTATTAATGGCAAAAGTTCTATGTTACCATTTCACCATATTGTATTTTAAGTTGTCGAAACTTGCTTTCTGCACTTTCTCAGGGTTTGGTTTAAGGCTTCAGAAAAACTTGACTTTGGCCAATCACAGGTCATTTAAAAAAGAGGTTGTTCCTATTGGCTTTCTAATTGCGGGTGCATGTGCATTTCCCATCAGTGAAAACCTGATTCAATAATGAAATATCCTGCCGAAAAAGTGTCTGTTCAAGAAAAAACAGAACTGTAAAGTAAAGAAAACAAATAGGGGAAGACAGACTCGTTCAAAAGTGATTCTGACTATGTCTGCCAAGCATTTCAGAGATGGAAAGAGAATGCTGCTAATCGCTTAGCCTCTGCTAACTGTAGCCTTCTGCTTAGCCACAGCCATAACGGCTAGAGTTAGCAGCAGGCTAAACTATTAGCAGCATATTCTCTCTATCTTTACAACACTTCTGATAATATGGTAGCTCACTAGGGCCTGGATTCAAAATATGTTATCCCAAAAGGCTTTGCAGACCAAGTTTGCCAAGAAGACAGGATTGTCATTTCGTAGAATGTCATAAGCATCATGATTAGGGTGAGGTGTAAAATGAATGAATAGTACTCGTAGGACTGAATGACGCATGTTCATAGGCCTGTGCTTGTCTAGTGGGAGGGGCTTAAGACTGAGAGGTGAGTAAGGAGAGATTCAAATGAAAAGAAAATGTCTGCCCTTTTACGAACAATGTCTACCCTGGACTACAACTTGAATTATATTATGCTGATGTTGTCATTTGGTGTATATGCGATAATTATGAAATCCGAAAACATTAAAAAAAACGTTACTCCGAGTGTGCTTGCTTTTCTCTGTGGAAGTCATCACATAACGGCATTGTAATACACGGTTTGGCTGCATTAAATATTACATATTAGATTACATTACATTACATTGCATTTAGCTGACATATCTGCCGTAGTTCTTTATTTATAGGGCCCTGATTAGAAGACCTTTGGACAAACTGGAAGAAATGCCGCCGAAACTGATTATGTGACGTGGATCATAAATATATCAGCAATTAAACAACATCTTACATTTCTTTTCACACAATATGTCTCCTCGTAGTATCAACACTAATTCGGCTGACTTTTATATTTGATCCAATTGGTAGATAGGCTGTATTTACACCATAACGGTACACAGCTGATAGAAAAGGAATTGTAGTTTTTAAAGATATTACTGATTTTCTTTGAATATAAGAATGTAAATACTGAGTTGAGAGAATAGTCAGGGGTTTTGGGTGATGGGAGACACATCTATGGAATCAGAATTTCAATAGCTTACCGTTAAATGACGGGTATACCTTTCTGTCTGTGATGTTTTACAAATCATATATTTAAGCAATAGCTCACGACAGGCCGTGGTATATGCTCATTATATCACAGCTAAGGGGCGTGGTTCGCGAAGCGGAGGGTCGACAACCCCCTTAGCTGTGATATAATGAGCATATATCACGGCCTGAAGTGAGCTATTGCTTTTATAAAACGGTTACCAAGTGTGGCAATATGAAAGAAAAATACACACTCTAATTTAAATAGTTTTTATTAGTAAATAATGATGTTCAAAATAAAATAGTCCCTCCGTTGCCTTCTGCACAAAACATAGTGCAAGGTGGTTGCTATGCAACAACACTAACAGCAAGCGAACATATTAGACAGAGAGCGTTGATCCATTATTTGGCTGTTTATTTACATTAATGTGTATGTTGCTGTTTATTGTGCATCCACTGAAAAACTGTCCAGCATCAGTAGCATGGCTGTACGTGGCACTTGTATAGGTTGGTGGTTGTTCGAGGCTGTTGCTTGGCGTGCGCGAGAAATGCTCCACTGTTCTCCGGTCCCCGAGATTGCTTCCGTAGCTCTGGAGAGAGCTTCGCACCTGTGGCCACTAACGGTCATCAATTCTGCTGCCTCTGGTTTCAAGACCCGCATCAGAAAGCTGTGAGAATGGTGGTACTGTTTCCAGTTGGTCTACCTGCCTCACGGTAGCTCCTGCATGTAGTAGTTTAGGTGCTTTTTTGTGAATGGCACTGCCAAATCCACTCCTCCTAGTAGAGACCCCCCCGAGGTCGAAGTTAATCTTAAATGTTGCATTGTAGCGTTGTAAGTGTTCTTTCGTAACGGGAGACATTGAGAATATATTATAAACTGACAAGTCAAAGCAAGCAATTGATGGCGATAGCGTTTGCGCGACCTCTTTCTGATTACAAAGATCTTGGAAAACATCGTTGCTTGCTTAAAAGTACACAATCAGATGTCAACACCTCAAAAGTATCTAGATATACCCCTGCCTAAAGCCAAAGGAACTGCCACACTGAATACTGGTGCCGGTTGATGTCTATGTCTGGACCGCTAGCGTCAAAAAGGAGGGCTTCTGCCCGTTATTCCCGCTGCTTTCTTGTTCCAGTAGCCGAACAGGCAGTTTGCTTTTCAGCCCAACGGTCTAGACGGTTTTCTCAGACGCGCGAGGATACGACTTGTGCTGGAAAAGTAAGTACAATCTACCGTGGTATACGCCAGTATATCCCGGAAGAACCAATCAGATGGCTTGATGACTGTCCGTTAAACTGATGTTTTTTAGTGGATGAGTAATGCAGATATCACTATGTAATCATTTGACAGTGAGGGGAATACTTATTATGAAAACTTCGAGACCGGAAATACTTTTTTCACCCCGTGAGGGTTGACGCCAACTTTACATGGACGCTGCGTAAAGACGTAGTACACGTTCTCCTGGCGAGACCTCAAATCATCTTCGTAATATCTATCAAACTTTAGATCCTACACATCCACTGGACGTAGATTATAAAAGTACAATATACACTTCTCGCTAGAAATCTAATCAAAAAGCATTTTAATGGCCAAACTATTCCACAATTTAGGATTTTCCAGAGAGGGGTATTTGTGAATAAACGACCCTCCGGAGCGTTTGCAATCAACGGGAGTATGTTGTTTCTTACACGACCACTAGAGGTGCTATACTTTAAAATGGGACTATGGGTCGTAATAAGCTGCTGAACAATCGACCAACAATGTATAAGAGAGGCGAAGTCACGCCCATCTACTTCCGAGGCCCGACCCATGGGACCTTATTTCGGAAAAATTATGTATTGAAGTCAATGGGGAGAGAGAACTTATCTTTCGATCCCGTTTGAATTATGCCATGAATTACACATATGATGTTTGTCAATCTTAAAACATAATTTCCATTTAAAAAAAGTCACAATTTGTCGCAAAACTGTTGAAATATAAGACTATGAAAAATACGCAACTAGAAAGACTACAAATCCCAGAGTCGCGTAAGTGACCACGTTAGTTAGCATTACAGCCTTAGCCTTGTCATTTTTATTAGCCTTAATATGAAGTAACATTAAGTAACCCAAAATGTTAAACGGTAAGAGTAGTCATATTTCGCGAACCCTTTGAAGAGTACTGTCACACCGGTGTGATCATTCTATAATACACCATTTAAGCCCGGATACCCCCGGAGAGACATGCTAACGCTACATTAGCATCGCCAATCTTTTCTACTTCATGCTATCTGCACAAATGGTTAACATTGAAAAGGAAAAAGATCAGGCAGTTCAGGGAGAATCGAAGGAAGACATGCAGGCAGGCAGCTTTGCATGACATTCTTCTGGACGTGTTTCCTTGTGGTGATAGTGAGGGTAGTCAATCCCTTGTTTGGCAAGACAGTAGTGACGGCCATCTTGGTGATGTGTGTTGTTGTGCGAGACCAGAGATGTAGTTCATTGAGCGGTTTCACACAAAAAAAGTCTTACTTCACAGTTTTACGGCAAAACATTTTTTTTTTACTTGCAAAATTATCTTTTAAATTAACAAACATCATATGTGTAATTCGTGGCACAATTCAAACGGGATCAAAAGATAACTTTTCTCTCGCCATTGACTTCAATACATAGTTTTTCCGAAATAAGGTCCCATGGAGGTCCACCGGAAAGGGAGGGACTTCACCTCTCTGGTCGTTTTTTGTAGGAGGACAGGCTGTAAAAAACAGTTGAAGCTCATCAACATTTTTATTCAGGGTTTTCTCAGTGGGAATTGGTAGATTTGTTTTTGGTTGGGACAAACAGGAGTGCAGTGAATCTAAAGAGACCCACATGTCTGCTAAGGTAATAGTTGTTTAAACTGTGGCCTGCAGTAACTGTCTGACCTGTTTTCTATCGGCCACTATATAGACCAAATGACCCACATTGTGTGGAGCCCTCAGGCCTGCTGTTTTCATCAATGTGTGCACACTGTGCTTGAACTCCACTAGTGTAGTTTCATGTGTACCATTGCATGTACAGTAAAGAGCTACCCTTGTGTTGTGTGTCAGTGTGTCATTAACTTCAGATTGATGTGTACAAAATAAATAAGCACTGCAGGCAGATACCTGTGTTGCGACGGCCAGTTCCGTCCAGTTTTTTGCTGCGTTCAGAGCCAAGAGTTAAAAGAGGAGGTGTTGCTGTGCAGGGGGAGGGGAGGGGAGTTGATGTTACACTTGATGTTACACAGGGGGGGGGCTGCAGGGGAGACAGATACAGCAGGTGCTGATATCCCTACCAGCTAATAATAGACGCACAGAGCTCCCTCAGAGGCAGGTCGGCTCGTGTAACTCAGGAAGCTCAGTTTGTGTCTCTCTGCAAAAGTTCTGAGAATAACTTCAAATGGGAAAATCTAATTCTCCTACATTGGATAACTGTACATATGTTTGTTGTGCAAGGCATAATATAGGAAAACTATTTTTTCCTATATCGTAACATCTTGGATCGTAAAATTTTTCTGCTAATTTATTCATGCCTTGAGTCAGTTATTCAAATACATCCTTGTGGGGCAACCATCATCTACAATGACACTGAGTCAATTACATACAACAACAACAACAACAACAACAACACCAATGAGATTTACTAACACAGAAGAGGCAATACCATTCATAAAAGCCATTACATGTTCTGATAAGGTTAAATTATTTGATATACTATCATAGGAAAGATGATAATAAAAAACAAAGTTATGTAAGAAAGCAATAGATTAATAAAATAAAATGAATTTAATGTATGACACAGTGCTTTAAAACAACAACAAGTATACGTTTGGAGGTTTGATATCAAATATTTGAAATTTCTAACATATAACTAATTAATTGTGTCACTGCTTGTTGCTGTTTCTCTTATCAGTGTCACTACAATAGTTGGACATTCTGATAAGAATACCAGAATCAGCAGGAGTATCACAATGTCATTTATCAATATGATCAATTGTATTTATTGCTTTAGTATAACTCTTAATATTCTTAGTTTAAAATCAGCATTTAGTTTCCCTTGCTCATAGACTACAACATATCAATAACTGTTGACTGGAACTCAGTTCACTGATTGGCACAAAGACCGCGTTAGTGAAACATTTACTGCTGACTAACTATTGATAATTTCACATGATGCACATACAAATCTTAACAGCATTCACCTTTATGCCTCCAAGGTGGCGACAACTGCGAGTGTGGCATTATTTTCGGATTGTCCATCTGCTGAAGGATAAACTACTTTAAAGTGGACCTATTATGCTATATTGGAAAATATATTGTAGAGCCATACCTATACACAACAGGTCTGTGAAGTGTTTTGCTTAAAATACCAAACAGTTCACCCATTGTAGCCATGCCTCATACTGCTCCTACCCCTCTTTTGCAGCCCTGTTAGAGAAACGCGGATTTTGGGTCCTTAGCTTGAAAAAGAAGAAAGAAGAAGGAGGCGGAGCTAATCGCTGTCAGAATTCTGCCGGAGATAAAGTTACATTTCTGCTGTGATAAAACGCCATCCTGTTCTAAACCACATCAAAGATTATTTCTGAAACAGCCTCAAATGCTTTTTCTCTTTTGGGTTATCACGAGGGGAGGCTTTTTATTTCCTGCTTTTAAACACATACAGGTTAGGCTCTGAGTGTTAGCGAGGCTTGCAATGTAAACAAAGACGAGATTACGTCCAAAACACGTCAGGCATTGTTTCTGATAGCAACTTTCTGTGGGTCCGTTGCCGATTTGACGTCAGATCGGCAGCAAATCTGTATCCGCTCGTACGATTTGGGTACGGAGGAAAAGAGAGAGGGTTTTATTTTCTGATGCTGCGTGAGTTCCCGACGCACCGGGGACACATATTTATGAATAAAAGACATAAAAAAGTGCATTTCGCATTATAGGTCCCCTTTAATGGAGATCAAGGTCACTTTTACCTCACATAGAATCAATACAATTCTACATAAATACACATTGGACAAATATGCTGTTTAATATGACCATATGATGAAGTGATAACATCTTGAACGGACATGGATGTAAATTTAAACTGCCGACCGGTTGGCTGAAACAACTGCAAGGAGGAAATTCTAATTACTCCATAAATATCTCCTTACAGCACAAAAAGTCAGTTTTATGGCCACCGTATCATAAAATGATAACATAATATATCACCAAACCCTAATTTTATTTATATATTATCAAGTGTATTTTTTTACTCCATTCTGGCTCTGCAAACACGATTTTAAGGCCAGAAATCGAATGTGCTTTAAAATACATATTTAACTGATCCCACTGAGACAATGAATACAAAAAGGATACACTTTTCTTATCTGCTAACTCTTATTGTTCTGTTTATTGATTCTCTTTTCCAGAACATCATGTTGAAGGTTGAAGTGGAGAGTCTGAAAAAGGAACTTGAGGAGAAACAGCAGTTTCTGGACCAAGCTCTGTGAGTATCTGCCTTCTTCCTGCATGGATCACCATGTTGTGTCACCCCTCTTCACCCTCTCAGTGACCATGACTGTGTTAGTTTGTGGACCCCCAGGCCCTGAACCTCTAAATGTATCCAACAAATCACTCACTCTCAGTATATTACATTTCCAGGACAGTTAAGACCGCTTGTTCTGCACAGAGATTTTCTGAAACGTCTTCAGGGAAAGTGAACTACCAAAACAGTCCTTTCATTGCTGGTTAGATTATTTCCCATGAGTCCATCAGTACATCAGAGCCCAGGGCCCTCGGGACCCGGTTCCTCTCATCACACGCGAGCCTGCTGGCCCGTACACTCACCTAGCTATGACAACACGCACTAAGCCCTGAGGAATGCTGTGTATGTACTCTGAACTGAAATGCTTTTGAAGAGGATGAAGCGGTTCTGTGTTCTGGGGCGGAGGATGAAGAGGGGATGAGGGTGAGGAGGAGGAGAAGGTGTGAGGGACCCACTGTGGGTTTGTTTTGAAGGGGGACGCTGTATGGGAGTAGGGAGAGAAAGGGCAGTGGTGGCTTGTGGTTTGTTGTGTTGTTGAGTCGGGAACTATTTGAGATCCAGCACCTGTCTGGTGGTCAGCTGTCCGTCAGGTCCTTTTAAGGCCTCTCCTCCTGTCATGATATCCACACATACATACATATTTGCATACCAAAAAAATGTGTTCTAATAACTACGTTTTTGAATGCTATCTGCCACTATAATACTTTATTCCACCAGTGTTATGTATGAGTATGAGCAAGAGCTTGGTTAATGGGGCAGCTAACACAAATCATATTTCAAATAAGATAATCTAGGCAAGAAACAAACAAAAAGACATTTAATGTAACTTCACAATCACTGAAGACAATATTTCAAGACATTTTATCTGATTTAACTCTTTATTTAATTGTATTGGTTAAACCTTGTAAAATCACGAGACACTGTATCTCTAATGTGATGGCAGCATTTCATGTTGTCTGTTCAGGACATGGTTGGGGTCAGAGACATTGTTGTTGGCCAGCCTCATCATGTTATTATGGTAAATTGGTATTAGTAGACACTATAAAAATAGGACAGCTTGGTCAGTCTACCTTGATGTTACATTTGTACACACTGGGTAACTATTTAACATCTTTTTTAACCTGCATTAGTAGTAGTGAGTAGTTCTTTAGACTTCAAAACATGTTCGAAGTTCTGTTATGTAAATTCCGTATATTACATTGTTACTTGATTAGGCTATGGAGAAGATCATTGTTTGTGTTAAAATATATATGTTATGCAATGTACAGTAAGTTATGGATGAAGTTTAAAAATGTTTCTACATGATGTCAGTTTTGTACATTCTGTATGGGACAACCTCCAAACACATCAGCTACAGTCTGAAGATGATAAGCTTCTATGTGCAGGGTGCTATATTTAGCGGGTTCAAATGTAGCTTGTTTATTTAGTAAAAGGTAGTTCCAATGTGATATGTTTACGACATCTACTGTAAATTAAAACCATGACATTGGATAAAGAGTTTAACGTTTTCAATTTTTATTTTAGCCATTTTTCAATACTTAAAGCTCTGCAATGAATTTCATATACCTTTTATTGTAATGGTTTGGAGGCAGAATTTTTATTTTATTTTATCTAAAACTGTCTCAGAATATTGAGTGTGATGAACCTCTCTTTTAGGTTCATGTAAATAAAACACTGATGTGGTCACAATGTAACCAGTACAAAGATTTACAATATGAATATTCTTCCAAGGCCAATGGGCTGTCTATGCAACACATTCCTTTTTTACTGGAGTTTTTGTGCCATTGGTTAACGATGTGTTCTTACAAAATACTTAGATACTAGAGATAGTCCTGTTGTACAGGGAAAAGTATAACTGTTGTCTTCTCTGATTGTAGAAAGCTATTGACATGGTGTTTTTCACATTTCAACCACCTGTCCATTACCAGTGATGATTTTCCTAGATGGCCGTAAGAAAAACACCATTGGCTCAGTTACACAGTGTTACCATGCAATTTGGGCAGTAATTAGAACAATCAGTCAATTTAGCACTTTGTCAAAATAATGAAAAGGAGCAGCAATTCTAGCATTTGGATGTTGGAGTGGAGTTTAGAGCGGGGTCAGGTCTGAGGCTCTCCCTGCCCTGCTGTTTTATAAATAAACATTGTGGCCACAGTTTATCATTAGAGCTATTAACAGAGACCTGACTGATAGATGTGAGGAGGGTGAGCGGAGTGTGACCTTCTGGCTGTTGAAGTGTGCTGAGTGCTGGAGCAGTGACAGACTGGAGACATTTCCCTCTGGGATCCTTGTTTCCTTTCCCCTGGAGACAAACGTCACTCCGTTTAAGTCTTTTTGTTGTTAACCTCCACCGAGGAGGGTCTATTTCGTTGATGCTTTGAAAAACCTGCTTACAGTTTTCAATGACATTTGGTGGAAAGTTAGGCAATGAACCCAGACACAAGTGGTTAGTTTTCTGTTTGGATCCAGATCAAACAGCATCACTATGTGGCCTTTTGTGATGCCAGGGTTTCCCAAATAAACTAGCAGAGGTATTTGACAAAGCAACTGCAACATGAAAGGAGATGTGTCCGAATGTGAGTAGTTAACTATTTCCTTTCACTGTTTATTGTACTATTCCACATTTTGTTGATCACATCCTTGGAAAAGCCTGAAATAACTATTTCTCTTTTTTCTATTCGAGCTATTAATCTGCTTTTGGTTAATACGCGTTTCCACACTGAGTTGTCCTGACAAATAAGATCTACATCTACACCAGTGGTTAACTCAGATGTTGCTATTGTTCTTTTTGTATTTTTTGCAAAATCTTTTTTTCCAAGTAGCATATTTCAATGATTCAAATGCAGCTATACTTACATTCCAATGGTTTGGGTCAATCAACCAGTATCTTAATTGGCTGTAACTCAGTGGTCAGTTCGACATAAAGCCTATCCGTCTTCAAACTGAATTTAGGTATGTATAGTCCCCCTTAGCAGTTTGCATGAGCCCCTGAGTTCTTTCTTTGGTTAATTATTTTGTTTACAATCAAGAGAAATAGGACCCTTTGGGGGGAATAGCTGAATTTCAGTAAACACTGAAAAACAAGCTCCACATTGATGCCAGTTCCTAACTTGTAATACAGATTTGTAATATTTAAATCACGTTCAACATTGACAGAGTGACACGGCACCTCTTTAAGAATAACTTCCAATAAAACTCATGTTGCTACTGATGTCCTAAATGCATGTCTCTGTAACTGGCGATGAAGTATCAGATTTAGTGGAGAGCAGAGACAGATACATGCCCTGCAGTACTTTATGACCTTCTAAGTGTTTTGTGACTCCTGTTGATACTGACACCCTGCCCTAATTGACCAGAAATGAATTATTTATGAGTGTTTGCTGTCTACGAGGCAGAAAAGAAGCCAATGAAATAAACCCAACTGCTACTGAAGTCAGCTGGTTTTATCGTACACATTTATTATTTAGTAACTTAAAGGTTTCTCTAACAAAATAGCGACTTTATTTGGTTCAAACTTTATTAAAGTGCTTCAATGTGTTATGTCCTTAAAGTTACATTTAGCAGCTTCCCTGCTAAAATTTTTTTTTCTGTAACAACAACCCCATAGGTTGACGGCAGAGAGCCTGTCCAATCAGAATGAAGCAGAGCTGCAGCGTCGCCTGCAGGAGCGGCAGGAGGAGATCATCCACATGCAGGAAATCCTGGAAACCAAAGTTCAGCTGCTACAAGAGGTACACACACACACACACACACACACACACGCACACGCACACGCACACACACGCGCACACGCACACGCGCACACACACAACAGAAGATGACAGAAAGAACCTTTGTCAGGTTTGCATGGATCTGATGTTCCTCTCTCTGTGTTGCGTTCAGGAGGCCGAGCTGGCGCGAGGTGAGGCTGAGAGGATGACCTCGCTGGCGGACTCTGAGTCTCAGCGCCGCCTGGCTGTAGAGAGAGAGCTGGTGGAGAGGATGGAGGAGGAGGAGGGGGGGGGCTCAGGTGGACAGCCCAGCCAGCAGGCCCTGGCTGACAAAGACAGGTGACTATAACCTGCCATCAATGAAATGCATGCAGGAGTTAGTCCTAGCTGTGCTTGTACTATACCCTTGCACAATAGACACAATTCATAGTTGACACAGCTTATGGATTAAGAAACAGAAATGTATTTACTGTTTTATTTGTTGCTTTATTAATGTGTGTACAATGTGTGTACATGTACTGCCAACACTGACAGTGCTGCTGACACTGATATCGACTGACCTTGATGACAACTGATTCATGGCTGGAACAAAGAGCCAGAGCTCTGACCTACACACTGTAACTGACCCCTGAGGTCAGATCTGTGAACTTCACTGCACCTTTCACCCCCCCCTCCCCCTCTATCTCTCTCAGGCTGATAGAAGGGCTGACACAGCAGAAACACTCACTGAGTCTCCAGCTCGAGGAGCTCCATGTCAAAGTTCACCATCTCTCCTCTCCTGCCAAGAGTACAGAACGAGAAGTGGTATGTTTGCTCAGGAGTCACTAACTGAATACACTTTGCATGGCACATTTTGTAAATCATTAACAAGCTTTTTTTAATCTACTGTATGTGAATACTTTTAGATTAATTCAAAATATTGTTCCTGATATGGAAGCAGCCACACACATTGAGTTTCACAAAATCTGTCTTTACATCTCAAAACATGTTCAATGTAGATTAAATGCATTTTGAATATCTCACATTTGATGAGTCAATATTATTGGTTATTATGAAATGTTTCATCATTTCAAAACATTGCAACATTATAAAGACATAATCAAAAATGTAATGAAGTAATTATTGACAATGTAACTATAATCTAAATGCATTATACATTATCCTGACTACATGTAAACATACACATATATATATACTGTATATGTATTTATATATACTGTATGCATAGTTACTTTAGCACTGTAACAACAACTTAGCTTGTATTTAATGAAAGTCTTTGCAATTAAGAATACATTCTAAAATCTGGTTAAGACCTTGAGTCAGGCTTTTGAGGTGACCCAGCCAGGTGAGCTTGTTTTGGGCTACATTTCAGGTGAGCCTCATCCCTGCTTTCCGACCTTCCATCTTTGTGTTTTGGCTCAAACCCCAGACAGGCTGACGGAGATATACAAACTGTTTTTATATCCACATGTGGGTCAGTGGAAATTTGACAAAGCGGATAAGCTGCAAACCAACCTGAAGATGGAAACATGTGCATATATGACTAATCATGACAAACAAAAGTACTCATCTCATAAGCACCCTAAACTTGGGATCACTGTAGATCATTTGTTTTTGGTTATAATAAGTACTGCACTTGGTATTTGATATGTCGGTGGTTGGGATTTGATCTGGATAACAGGGGGTGGGAGGTGATGAATGCTTTATTTTGAGCACAAAGTATCAATTTAATTTGGTCAAGATGTGTACAGTAGTTTGAAAACAGATTTTAGATTGAGCTTCCCTTTTTCCCCCAACAGAGTCATGGAGAGAGCCGAGTCTGCACACAGATGCAGGTAGGAAGAAAAACAGTTGTACGCCGAGTATGAATCAAATGTGTTTATATGTGCGGCACACACTCACATCGTTACTGTGTATTTTGTCATTGAGCTGTTTTTGCAGGGTCTGATTTACACCTAAACTTGCAATTGAGACAATGTTGCATGACTCCCATTGTTCCCAGTTAGTCCTTCTTATAGAGATGTAGCTCCATCTAGTGGTGCGTGATCCACACTGTATGGATTACTGCTTAACAGTGCCGTTTCCTTGAGTTATTTTAAGTTTGGGAGACCTCTCTTCCACATTTATCTTAGTGTGTTTAGTAATGTGCTTTTTACTCCACTAAATGTATTTTGCATATGGGTTTTTCTGCATGAAATCTTTGAGATGAACTCGTAAAATAAGCTTCAGCTTAAACTTTCCAATAGTTCACAAACTAACATTAATTTAAAACTCTTTCTAGTACTTTCTTTAGTGCATAAATGGTTTTCAAGTATGGTTTTAGGACTTCATTTACTACTCAAACAAAAAACACTCTTTCTTTCTCTCAGTCCATGTACATTTAAATAATTATTGTAAATATGATTTTTTCAAAACTAGAATTGTTCCTGGCCCCAGATTTCCTTTTCCTGTAATTGGATCAGGGACATTTATTCAGAATAAGCCACATTTAAGCACAAAACCAAAACATTAAATATCTTTAAACTACATTTTGTGCCAAAACTTTAAGAAGTGGCATCAGAAGCAGGTTACATTATAGGATCATGCACCTTTGCCTTTTGTTGATGTACATTATTTAAAAATGCTTTACCCTAAATGCAATTTGAGCTATCACAACGTTTCTGGCTGCCCCTACATTTCCTTTCTGTAATATCTTGTCGCTGCAGACTCAGCTCTCACATACAGTTATTCTATTTCATCCTCAGTCTCCTCACTGACACCAGTTATAATTATAATCAGCTCACTGTCAGCTGGCTGCGACACACAGGGACTAGTTTCTCTGGGAACGGCTGCAGCGTGCACAGAAGGAATCACTTGTTTACTTGGCAGGGCAATAAGTCGTTGTTTGAGAGAGGAAAATCAGCATTTCTGTCTGGGTGGCCGCTAATTCACCACTGTCACACTTTGGTATTTATGCCACTCTGAGAAAAATAAACCTCAGAGTGTGTCCGTCAGCAGTGTTTGGCACCCGTCTCTGATTAGGATTAATTGATTTTTGATTGCGTGCCTCATTCCAGCCGATCAGTTTTTTGGTGTGGTGTCTCCAGAGGCCTTGCAGGGTGACAAATGTAAACAAAGTCAGGGCCGTGAGGTCCACACACACAGGAAAACAAATCACATGTGAGAACAGTTGTATCAACAACACATCCACTCTGCTGCGATAATGAAAGAGGGATGAAGACTTGTGAATATGTGGGAAAAGTATCCTGAAAGTGTCTGTTGAGAATGACATCAGCTTTCTCCTTAAAGGGTCATGTGACTCACAGACAGGAGTTCCAGCACCCCCACCCCTCCCTCCCTCCTGCATTGTATGCTGTGACAGTGGAGGCTGGACGAGAATTGGGTGCCCCTGGGAAATGCATGAACTAATTACTGGCAATTCCGAGAATTGAATGAAGCTTATGGAAAACATACAGGCCAAACACAGTTTTTTGTCAGTTCAATGCTTGCACACAGTGTTGTACTGACACAAAAAAGCTTTATGGATATGGGAAGTGTTGTATTTGGAATTACATAATTTGTCACACAATGTTTTGATCTGATTTTCTCGCAGAAAATAATCAGTTTTGTAAGATTAAATGCAGCAGTTTTGGTCGAGCAGAAGCACCGTGAGCCATCGTGACCATATAACAAAATATCTCTTTATTTACTGGTGCTGTATAATTTTCAGAGGGTACACATCATCACCATAACATTATTGGCATTAAATACATGATAAGTGTTTAAAATAGCAAGTGTTAATTGATATCAGCCATCAGCCTGCAAATACAAGGCAATCATGTATTTGCATTCAGAAACACGGTGACAACACCTTAAAAGCAACCAAAAATGTAAACAGTCAGATAGAGCTCCATAATAGAACATTTAATCAAAATAAGAAAAGACAAAATGTAAATCTATATTAATATTTGCATACGAATATTACACTAAGGAAGATTACAAGTATTATTCAAGTAATCTTAAACAAAGTTACATTTCCAAAAAACAACAATTTGGTGCCTTTATTGTTAAACCCACATTCATTTATAAAAAGTATTTTTAGATCTGATTTGTTTTTAAATTTGTTGTCTTTACCGCGTGATCAAATTGCCATCTTAGAGAGTTCATGCATCATAAACATGGACATTAATAAATAAACCTTAATACCAATTTATAATTGTGTTGGTTAACATCAGGAATGGAAACACATTATGAACAGGCAAAGCTTGTCTTTTTTTATCATGATCATTTGACCCAAAAACTGTTTACATTTGGCATTAACTGAAGGGAACTCATCGATTTATTTTAAACATAATTCATAAAAAATAGGGAAAGTTAATTGATTCTACATCTTTGCCGAGAGAAATCCCAATGTTTATTTTAAAGAGACCGTACAGAATCAGCATCCCTCCTCTTTCCAGTAAAATGGTTTAGTCCAGGCTGCTTCATGAGGTCTCACTCTTAAACTGAAATGGTTGACAGAAAGCTCTTAACACACTCAACTCTTAGCCCCGAACAATAATAACATTGCAAAAAGATAATTAAAAGACAAAATTAATTTAATAATACAAAATAGAAGGAGAAAACCTTATTGGTCATAATGGAAATCATAATTAATTTGCACCCCTATAACATGTAACAATCGACCAGTATTTTATAAACTGATTTTGTCTTTTTTTTTAATGGTATCTTTATCTGAAAAGTAACTATTGCTTTAAAATAAATGGGGTCAAAAGGTGAAATATAAAATAGTTGTCTTTGAAGTGTAGCCAGGGAAAGCACATGCATAAATGAGCATAGAAATTAAAAAAGGCAACTAACGTTGGCCAACAGCAAAAGTGTACTTTAGAGAATGAACCCTTTCTTTCTGTTGTGATGATCGATAGAAAATAATATAATTTTTCTAAATGATTATTTATGTCTGTAGAGTGGTATATATTTTAGACCACAGCCATTTCTCAAGACCGGAACTAGTTAAAGCTGCGGAGTGAGATATCATCTCAAACATAGACGATCTTTGGGTCCTGTCACGGTTGCCTCGATGTCTGGTTCTGAAAATCGCCTCGAGCTGACAGACTCTCCCTCCATCCCCTGCTGATCTCGCCGCTGCCGGTGAGGAGAAAACGGATAGGGGACCCGGACATTCTCCGGTGATACTAACATCCACACTGTCGACCAGGAAAGACCTTGTTTTTTCCGTGTTCGTGTCGGACTGTTACACGGGGAAGCTGCTGCAGCGGGGAGATGCTGTCATGTAGAGAGACGTCATTGATTTTTAAAAGGCAACACAAAAAGACTGCAGTGACATCAACTGGAGATCGTTTCTATCCCCGGAATATAAAACGATAAAATATCGATCTGTCTGCAGTGAACCACCGAGGAAGTGAAATGAGACACATGACAGAGATCACATCCGTTCTGCCTGGAAATCCTCTTCACTGAATGAACGCTTCTGGTCACGTTGTCATGTCAGCGTGAGGTGTAGTCTCTGCCCAGTGATCCATTTGATTAAAGCTGCCTATTCAATTAAAAGTAGCTCAAATCATTATTATCGTTTTGGAAGAAAAACACATTGTTGTCCTTGGATTCATCACCACAAGGTCTATGTAAAAACTATGCTGGAGAGTTTAATCATTTCACATGATCTTCCCGAGCAGATAGAATATGTAAACCTTAAGCTTAAAAATACTTTCAATTCCAAAAGAGCAGATCCGGACCTGACTCTGGAACAGGAGGCTGAAGAGGGATCAAAACAAATCAGAACATGTCTCCAAAATACTTATTATGAAAAGGATATTTTTAATGGAATCTCCAAACTTTTAAAATCAGTGCAAGTGCAACTTTTCTTTTTGGCATACCTGAAATAACTGTTGGACTTAATCAGTTCAGAAGTCGATGAAAACATCAGCAATTTACTGTACACTTCCTTCAATCCAAAGACACATCTTACAAGCGAGAAAAATAAATCGTCTTAAAAGCACTGATATATTAGTAGTAGCTGGTTCACCTATACCTCTGTAATGCTGGACGTGGTGAAGATGAAGGAGGCTTGCAGGATCTGCGCTCGCGAGCTCTGCGGCAACCAGCGCCGTTGGATCTTCCACCCTACAGCCAAGCTCAACCTGCAGGTGCTGCTGTCCCACGCTCTGGGCCACGAGCTGAGCCGGGACGGCCGCGGGGAGTTTGCCTGCTCCAAGTGCGCCTTCATGCTGGACCGCATGTACCGCTTCGACACTGTCATTGCCCGTGTAGAGGCGCTGTCCCTGGAGCGCCTTCACAAGCTCCTGCTGGAGAAAGACCGGCTGAGGCAGTGTATCGGAGGCCTGTTCCGAAAGCACAACGCAGATGATGGGAACGTGCCTCCGCCCAGGGCCGTTGTGGGGGTTGTTGGGACTGACGTGGGGTCAGAAGACTCTCCTGTGGTGGATCTGTCAGGTCTGCAGGACGGAAGATACTCTGATATGATCCAGGATGATCTTACCTACTCTGTGTATGAATCCTGGGCTGATAAGGAGGACCCGGCCCTGGACCAATCCACCCATCAAGAGCCCCACCAACACCATCACCAGTGCCCAGGAGCAGACTCTCTCTCTGGCATGAAGCCTAAGCGATGCAGGGGTTGTGCAGTCCTCCGTGTCGCTGATTCTGACTATGAGGCAGTGTGTAAGGTGCCTCGCAGGGTTGGGCGCAGAAGCACTTCCTGCGGACCATCCACACGCTACTCAACAGCCACTCCCGGGGGTAAAGACCCTGCTAGAACCTCCGGAGAGTCCGAGGCTACAGCTGTCACCTTTGAGTCCTCCTTAGCTGAGTTGGACACTGATAAAATCATGTGTGACCAGACAAGTCCTAGCCCGGCATCATCTGTGGAGTCTCTCGACACCGCCGTGGACGTGAGTTGCCTTCCAGTGAACCACAGAGAAGGAGAACAAACTGTACCAGAAAAATATCCAGAGGAGGTTTCAGCACGAAGGTATACTACATGGGACAAACCCCCAAGTGAGAGCTCCTTCTCTGGGCTGGAGGTGATGCTGAGCCTCCTGAGGGGCTGGGACTACCGGCCAGTGAAGCCTCAAAGAGGTAGCAAGCTCCCAGTTCTGTCCAAAGCCAAACTGGACCAAAGCCTGTCCCTACCCCTACCCATCCCACTGAGGTCGCCCTGTGGAGGGGCTAATGACTGTGAGCTGTACTCCCACCTGCCTGTCCCAGAAGTCATAACCCCGTGTACCCAGCAGGAGCTGCAGGCAGAACTTGCTGAGATGGAGGAGCAGTGGATGGATGAATATGTTCAGTGCGGTCCGTTCCGCTTTCAGCAGGTAGATTAGTTGCAACAATACCTGGTTCCTTGATGACCTCTGATCTTCACATAGCTGATACTGTCAGTGTCGGGGAACATTTTCTACTGATTTTCTTATTTATTTTTGCTTCTCAAATACATTTTCTTATCATAGGCCGTGTCTGGCTGTATGGGTGCCTTAAACTAACACAAGCCTTTCACCTGGAAGGCTAATGTTTCGAGCCCTGTGTGAAACTTAAAATCAACATTTACTTTTTTTAATTGGATGTAAGTTTGAGAAACCGGCTCGAGATACACTTTTTGTTATATTCCATGGAATGCTCTTAACATCCCGATAGAATATAACAAAAAGTGTATCTCGAGCCGGTTTCTCAAACTTACATCCAATTAAAAAAAGTAAATGTTGATTTTNCAAATTTCTTTCTTTTTGGTGTCTATATACGCCGGGATCCGGAGTCATGGGTGATCCTGCGGTCCTGTGTCATGGATTGCGAGTCCTGGATCTTGAGCCGTGGCTGTGGTCCTGGATCATAAGTCCTGGATGGATATACTCGTGGATTCATCTTCCTATTATACACACATGCATTTCCAAACATTTGGACTACCTATGTTGCAAATGTATTATCTTTTCAATTTACACACGGCATCTATTGCACGTCTGTCCGTCCTGGGAGAGGGATCCCTCCTCTGTTGCTCTCCCTGAGGTTTCTCCCATTTTTCCCTTTAAACTGTGGGTTTTCTCTGGAAGTTTTTCCTTGTACGATGTGAGGGTCTAAGGACAGAGAGTGTCGTATTGTCATACTGATATTCTGTACAAACTGTGAAGTCCACTGAGACAAATGTAACATTTGTGATATTGGGCTATATAAATAAACATTGATTGATTGATAATGCCATACTGCTTGTGGGTGTCACATGATTTATTATTTTTCAGAAACTTTGTGATCTCCACTAGCTTTTGAAATTGCTTTCTGTTGTTTTCAACACTTTTTGACTTTATAGTGCATGTTTTAATAAATTAAGTTTGACGGTTTTACAGTACTCAGTCATGAAACTAACAAATGGGTTGGACAAACGACACTTTATGGATAATGTAATCCCAGCTTTCTTTTCCTATGTGTTAATTGTGTAACTTTGTACTCCCATGTGTACTGATCCACTGATATGTGTGTCAATCTTTGTCCATTCATTATTTTCCAGCCTTGTCTCCTAAAGTTACATTTATAATAGCACTGAATAGATTTGCCAAATAGGTTTTACAACAATGAAATTGCCGCCTGGATTAAGTTATGTTCACTGGCAATGTTTTTGTTCCAAATGAGGAGGGTTTTAGGGTGGATTTTGGCATAATTAATTGCAGGAAATTAATAACCAGGGGCCTAGATTATATACTTACACCCTGCGTTTACTCCTAAATTACTGGCAATTGCTTGGAAAATATATAACAGTAGTTTTTTCATGCACTAACACTATTTGATTGTATACACATACAAATCATGTCCTAGTGTGAATTAAGGTAATGCATAGAATTGGCTACAACCCCCTCTAAACACAAATGTGCATAAAGCCACACACTGTAAGTACACCCAGAATCATTGGGACAGTCGCAGAACACACACATAATTCCCCTCTTCACATCTGGTCTGCCATCTGTGCTGCAACAACATGATGTTAGAGGGAGAGGCCTGCAGTAATCTGTCTGTCTGGTTCTCTGAGGGGAAACTCAAAAAAAATGTATTGGGTTTTGTCCTGGCACTAACAGCGGTCCAGTTTGAAAAACCATACCATTGTTATTGTTGCATTTTTAGCTTACTTCATGTTATCATTAGTCAACAATTTACTTAAATTTGACACATTTCAGTTAATACATTGCAATTCATGTTGCACCTTTTAGCTATTTCACTCGTAATCCCACCTAGGTAGGAAAATCAAAGAGCTGTGCTATGAAACAGATTTAGGTGTCATGCTACACACGACTGAACATCCAGGACGTTCACCACTCATCCAGAAGAGACAGCCACATGCTGCACTTTCAGTTTTGGCCAAAAGGGACAGCTGCGCTTAAATTTTTTATAAAATAGTCCTAATAAAAAGGGTTTTAGGTGTTTATGCTGAGGTGTGCAGATTTTCTAAAGCAGCTGTTCTCAAACTTTTTTTTTATAACTTAACCTCCTTTGACATATTTAATCTGCCAAGTACCCCATTACCAGAGTAAAAAAAATGTTAGTGGAAAAAACGAAAGCCTTACAGCTCTTCAGCATAATCATATATTGGACTTAATTTAGTATTATTATTTAAGGAATCATGCAAAACGGTTAAATTGATTATTTTGATAAAGGTGTACCTCAAAGGTGACTCCCAACCGCTACTGTTTTGGGACTTAGTATGGTTTCATGCACATCCGACATCATACGTGCATTAGACTCACTCACCAATTCCTTGTTAAGTCTTAAAAAAACATTATAAAAAAAGAGCTAATGGAATCTAAAAGCTCTGTAAAAAAGTTGAAGGAAATTCTTTCCCCACAATTTGTACTCTATATATAGCACATTTTGTTATCAAAGAGGACATATTATACTGAATCAGGTTCATATTTGTATGTTGTTCTTTTACTGTGCATGTCTCCATGCTTTAATGTTTTTTCCCTCATACTGCCTGTGCTGCAGCACCTCTTTTCACCCTCTGTCTGAAACCAGAGCCCAGTCTGCTCTGATTGGTTAGCTGGTTGGCTCTGTTGTGATTGGTCAACCGCTTAGACATGGTCCATCCCTTAGCATTTCAGATACAATGTGTTTGAGCGCTATCCAATAGAAGTGCGAGTGTGACATAACGATGTCATTATGTTACATAAGGAGTCCAACCTAAGTGTTTCAGTCAGGTGGGTAGTGTGTGGGAGAGAAACTCCCTCTGAATGGAACTTTGGGATTTTAGCCTTTGCAGGCCATTTACATGCACCAAAACCGACAACACACTTCCGGAAAGGGAAAACCCCCATAAAGCATGATAGGGCCCCTTTAATAGCATCGAAATATGGATTATTTAAGTTTAGATTTATACAAATATTAGATTTTTTATTCTGTAATAAACCCAAAATTCTACAACAGGACCTAAGACTTTGTTGTTCCTCTTGTGTAACTGTGTGTGTGCCCTTCACAGAACTCCCCTTTGTCCCCCTTTGTCCTTACTCTCTTTTAGCTGTCTGCCTAATTAGCTGTGAGATCGTCCGGGCAGTTAAAGTCCCCGGACACCAGCCAACCTGCTGGCCACGACTCCTCAGCTCAAATTAATGAGTTGTATGGTTTGGGCGGTGGAGGGTTACCCAAACATGTCTGTGCCCATGCAGTACTTTGTGGTTTTGTAATGCAGTGATGTCAGAGCTGTCAACATTAACATTTGCTGAAGGGTGGGACAAGACACCCGGGCCAACTGTGACCAGTAACGGAAAATTGAAGTTCACATGGTGTGTGACGAAAAAGATGCGAAGTAGAAGCAAAATAAGACATGAGTCATAGAAAGAAACAGATAAATGGAATGATTTTAACATATTCTCATATCTCAATTTTGTATTAATATATATGTATTAACATATGCAACCATTGTTGAGTTGATATTGGTTTTAAAAGTGTTTGATTTAAAAAAGAAAAAGAAAAAAGGAGCCCTTTATCTTTTTGGTTCATGTGTTGTACATGTGTAGAACTTTTTTTATGTAAACAATTATTATGTAAGAAACATAATATAGAAAGGGTGGAAGCTAACCAATCCCACTCTGATAACGTTTCATTATAAGTTATATTAATTATGTTTAATCATTATTTCATAATTAAATGTACCTAATAATGAAAAAGGAAATAAATCATGAAATAGCATTGCTAGATGATTTTCAATGGTGCCATGACTAACATTGAGTGGATACAAATGTATTTTTTAGTCTGAAGAATTGTAACAAAATGTTTTTAAAATTGCCAATTGCCTTTTGTTAATGAGATGTCTATATCCAGCCCTCTCCCTCTTGCCCTCCCTCATTAATTAACCAATTAGCTCTGTCATTCATTATCCTGTGAGATCATGGCAAATTATCGAGTGAGCATTGAATTATTCTGCACTGAGGAACAAACATCGGTGCTAGCGTCACAAACCAGTACTTTCCATTGACCGAGATCAGGCCTGCTGTAATGCAGAACACAACGCGCGCACACACACACACACGTCACACACACACAACTGAGCACTGACCGGATAGCGAGCAGCTCTGTTTTCTCATCTGGATCTTCATGACGATCTCCTGTTGGAAAGAGTTAGCATTTAAACACTTTTGGATTCCCTCGTCTCAAAGTCAGTTTTTTGTTAGATGCCTAAAATAAGGTCTGTGGTTAATACAAGCTTAACAGCTAAAACATGTCAGTAAATACCCCACTTGTGTATGTCTGCAGCTTGTATACGTGTCTTTAAAACGGCGGTTGCTAACACGTGACGGAAAGAGATTGCTAAGCGTTATCACACCAAATATTAGCCGGCGTTAGCTTAGCGGTGGTGAAGGGAGTCATGACCGTCTTGTAGTTTGTTTACATTAGCCGTTTGCTATTGCGCTTCAGCTATGAAAGTGGTGTCAATATATGGAGAATACCATTCTGATCAAAACTTGTAAGTATCATAAACTAACTTAGCTTTTTTCAAGGGATACCTTATGGTGCTAACATCTGGGTACGTTAATGTGCTATGTTAATGTATCAAATAAACTCGGACATCTTTGAGACTCCATATCACTGCTGTATATAAAGTGAATCAAAGCAGGCCACTCACGTCCGCTGATCTTGGCGCTGACCCGCTGGGCCAGAGCCCCGCTCTGAGCCAGCTGCTCCCTGAAGCTCTGGCCCATGTAGTAGTCGATGTCGTTGGCCCTCAGCAGCTCCTCGAAGGCCTTGGTGGTGTCCCCCAGGTGCTGGGTGAGGATGTTGCACACCCCCCGACCCTCCCGCAGACGCTGGCGGAGGTGAGACAGCTCTCTGGCCTGGGCCTGGATCAGGGTGTCGAATTTACTAAAGAAGAAGAAATAGAGAAATCAGTGTTGTTATCTATATGTGAGATAATAGATGATGAACACAACTGAACCAGTTTTGATGTTTATTATTTGAATCACAATACTCATCCTAGGGAACTACAGCAATTTTTTTTAACTAACCAGTCTACAAAAGCAACACACAACACATTTCCTCCTTCTATTTTTTATCAAAATAAACTAAATCCTATATGTGTCCGGATTGTCTCATTGCAAATCATAGGCTTTGTGCTTTTTTACTCATTGTTTCAGCGACTTATACAATCCTATTTACAAGATCATCACACCCATACATCCAAATGGTCTAAAAATGATAAAACCAAATACAAATTAGGAAATATAAAAAAAATGTTTTGACATTATTAATTAGACATTATTATTGCGATAAGGTCAATAGATACAAATTATAAAAAAGGATTATGCAAATACTAAATATGTCTGAAGCTTAGCCATTAGCATTATAAATAGAAATGAATAATACCTCATGATAGCAGATGTCCCTCTGCCCTTTTTCAAACATAGTTTTATCTGTATGACTAAAACTTTTTCTCAACAATGATAATGTTCTAAGGTTCAGATTCTGTAACTGGCTTGATAGCTTTACCCTAAGAAAGGTGTGTTTTCATCGGTACAGTATATATTGATAGAATTAAAAAAATATTTATATCTGTTGCACAGATCCTGAACTCTTGGCCTATAACTCCACTTGTTGTAGGAGCAGGTTCCTAAGCAGGACCAGTCCAGCCTCTAAATGTCATCACTGAAGCTTCCCTTTGGTCACATGGCCTAATGGGACGGTACGTTCCCATTCTCGTGTCAGTTAATCCCCTCTGACTTTCAGACGGCTGAGTTTACATAAAAAGCATCTGTGGTTACGCTTGATTAACATGGACTGAAACTGACGGAGGCCTGCAGTGAAGCATTTACATTCATGTCCATAAAATGTTTGTTTCCAGATCATCTGTATTCAGAATCAGAAACAGAAGCAGGTTTAGTACCAGGTAAGTTGAAACATACGAGGAATGACTAGGTGTTGTGGTGCATACATACAAGTAAAACAAAAATTAAAAACACAGATAGAGAACTATTTTAAGAAAACTATAATAACATAAATAAAACTATAAAAAATATAGTAAAATATAGCAGTATTTACATTGAAATAGAATAGAATACAATATGTGCAGTAATTACAAAAAACAGATATTGTGTACATTAAATTACATTATTAAAATCAGGTTAACTTGTATGTACATTTTTTAAATGCTTTTAAGTAAATGTTTTTATTTATTTTTTATTTCCTTTTTCTTTATACATGTTTTACTTCTTACTTTACTTAAAAATATGGAACTTTATTCTGCTGTGATCTGATGTATATATCAACTTGAAAAATAAAGAAGAATGAGGAAATGTCCTAGTACTGACCCCGGCCATGTGGCAGACTTCACATCCTCGCTGCCTGGCTCCTTGCCTCCTTTCCTCAGCTGGTCCTCCAGAGCGTCCACGCGGGACACCAGTTCCAGCAAGCCCTTGTCTGCTTGGGGGTGACGGGGAGAGGCCAGAGCACCTCCGTCTGAGGACTGCCAACCCTCGTCATCTTCCGCCCCGCTCTGGGTGGGCGAGGCCTGGAAGGACCAGTTGACCTTGCGGGGGGTGGAGGGTCCGTAGTCGCTGGAGGTGGAGAGGGAGCGCAGCCGGCTCTGCAGCCCGCGGATCACCCCCTGAGAGCGGGACAGCTGGGAGCGGAGGTCCTCCACCAGGCGCTGCAGAGAGGACATCTCGTCCCCATCTCTGGAGCTCTGAGGGGGGGTCTTGGTTAAGGTGGAGCCCTTGCTGCCGCTGTTGGCAGGCCACCACTGGGAACCACAGTCCAGAGACGTGCACATCTCCAGGTCATCAAACTCTGTCCGGGAACAAACAGAACACACATTCATCTGAGTCCTGGAAGCAGCAGCACTGAGGAGTTATACAAAAAACACTTTCCCATGGTTCCTTTATATCACATGCTCATGCACTGTAGTGGAACACATAGAGTTTTAACCGACAGCACTGCAATAATCCCAGACCTGTGCCTTTTATTTAAAATGTTTCAAGACATTTTAAAGGTCTCCTATCAGGCAAAATGCACTTTTGTTATGTCTTTGAGCTCCATACTGCTCCAGAAATAATCCTTGATGTGGTTTTGAACATGATATGGCGTTTAATCACGGCAGCACTTAGCTGAGTATCTGCGTAGAATTCTCCTGAGCAGGCAAAAGCTCCCCCCCCCCCACCTCTCGTTTTTTGTTTTTTTTAGCTAAGGACCCAGAATCAGCACTTCTTTAACAGGGTTGAAATAGAGGGATATGAGGCATGGCTAGAATGAGTGATTTGTTTGGTATTTTGAGCAAAACACTTCATAGACATGTTTTTTATAGACCAATAATATATGCCTAAAAATAGTATAATAGGAGACCTTTAAAGGCTGCTTGTTGTGCTGTATCAGAAGATCTGCTCGCTGGTAAAGTGCTGTACAAATTAAAATATCTGTTTGAGTTTACTAAATGTGAGTTGTAGTATAATAAATAATATAATAACGAGAAAAAATGTTTCTATAGCAATTTTCTTAACATTGTAGTGAACTATTGTACAAAAATTACATTTGAGAAAGTCAAAATAATATGAGTAGTTAAAAATATGTATTTTTGCCTTGCCTTGCCTTGCAAAAGTGTACATTGTACATTTCAACTGAAGCTAAGTATCTAAATACCACTGCAAATGTGTCAATGTGAAGACAGTATATTGTGCGCTGCCGCCCTCCGGTGTTTTTGTGATGCTACTACAACTAACCAGCAGGAAAAGCTTTGAAATTTATATATATAGTTTATATAACCTAGTAAATAATGAATAGTTTCACTTTTTTCCCCCTTTTCTTGTATGGTTGTTTTCTAAAACTGTGCCTCTGACAATGTTTAAACGGTTATATGTACCTGGGCTGCTGGTGTCCTCCCTCTCCGCCTCATTCTCACTGCGGCCGGAGGTCTCATAGCCCATGTCCTGCAGATCCACCTGTACCTGCTTACTGTCCTGCTCCACGGCTGTCTCCGCTGTACACACAGAAGAAGAAGAAACTTTGTTCCAGTGTATTTGCAGCTGACACCACTAGCAACAAACAATTACTGATGTTTCTTTTGCTTATGTTGCTGAGTAGATGTAGCTATGTCCACTCACTGAGCAGCTCCCTGTAGTCTTTGAGCTGCTCGGCTTGAGCCTGCACGGTGGCTTCAGACACCATCAGTCTCTCTCGAAGCTCTTTGCTCTTCTGCTGCAGACGGACTGACTTTCCACACAAGACAGAGGATGTGGCGCCCTGTCCAGGAGCATCCTGAGTGACAAATTAAAATAAGGGTTAGAATTTCAACAAGGATAACGCCAAATGAAGGAGCCAATAACAGATTAAATAAGTCTTAAAATGAAATAAAACAAGGTACTTATGGGTTATCTGTCGCCACTTTTTTAGTTTTTTTCAGACTCTCTAAATAACCCTAACCCCTAGGATTAATGTTTGTTATTTTTGACAAATGAAAAAGTTAATGTGGGGGAGCCAGCTAGCCGTTTTTAAAAAGAAGCGACAGCTAGCCCACAAGTACCTAAAACATCCTTATTTCCGCGCGCACGTTTTTTCCTCTTACGTTTTGTTCTGCTGAGTGGTCCCTACCTGCGAGGTGTTGCTGAGCAGCTGCAGGGTCTGAGGTCTTTTGGCTCTCTGCTCCACTCCACTCTGCATGTTGGTCTGCAAGAGAGTCAGATCGCCATCCCAGGTGTCCCACATTCCAGAGTTTTCCTCCTCTTCTTCATCCTCCTCCACCCCTTCTATGGTCACATCCAACTCCTCCACCTCCTCTTCTTCGCCGTCCACACCCTGCTTACTGTCGGCCTGCAGGCCTTCAGTCAGCTGATGCTTCAAATCTCCGTTCTCTGCTTTCAGGCTAAATAGAGCTCTCCTTTAAAAAAGTGGAATATTACATTACATTACATGACATGACATGTCACTTGTTAGACGCTTTTATCCAAAACGACTTACATACTCAATACTGTGGGCAATCCCCACAGGAGCAATTTGGGGTGAAGTGTCTTGCCCAGGGACACACTAACCTACTGAGCCACATGCCTCCCTCGAATAGAGGTGGAGGGTTAGAAATATCCTGTTGCCCTGTAGTGGCCAAAAAATGCTTAATGCCACTTTGCGTTGAATGGATAGGTGTGTTACCATTAGCTCCATTATTTTGGTGTTCGTCAGCAGAATGACAGAAGACTAGAGGTTTTACCCAATTGTAATAACCTTGGTGGATTCGTGTAGCGTAGGCCGAGCAAGAACTCATAACATTTTGGAAAAGATATGAATCATGGGCAGATACGAGCATTCTTTTTTACAAATGGAAACAGACTTTGCAAGGTCTTTGCTCTTCTTGTCCCTTTGTAGTTTTTTATCTTTATTTTTCACAGAATATCCCATTAAAAGACCAAAACATAATGTGTACGTTTATGTCTTATTACTCAGTCTTCCCATCTGTCGCTCTCAGACAAACTTACATTTAAAAAAACACAAAATAGTTTAATTTCTTGAAAAGGCTAACAAAAAATCTGAGTATAATAATAATAATAATAATAATAATAATATAAATAATAATACATTTTATTTATCAAGCACGTTTTCAGCGCTCAAAGACGCTTATATACTATCTGTTAATTGTAGTTTTTATTAAACATCAGGAAATAGTGTGTTTGTTTGGGAATACTTTCAACTGCAATCAATTCCCACTACAGTGTCATAGGGGAGGAAGGTTACTTCAAGGACAATACTTAGTAGTAGTACACGTTGAGCCGTAATCCTCATCGTAATCATCTTACCTCATCTGTGAAAGTGAGGAGAAGCCGGCCTTCTCCAGCTGAGCCTTCAGCTCCCCCAGCTCTCTCTCCACCGCCCTCTTCTGCTCCACCAGCTGCTTGACCTCCATCAGGCCCTGGCCTTCAAACTGCACGTCCTGGGACGGAGGTCTTCCTGTGCCTCCAGGTCCCTGTTGGAACAGACAGTGAGGATTATTGATTAACAGTTACTTACGATGCGTGCACGACGAAGCTGCAGTTATCTCATTGAACACATCCTTTTTTTGTAAATGTAAACTGACCAGATATCCAAGATAAATATTTAAAGTTCACAGCCGCTTCGTACCTCATAAGCCTCCAGCCCTCTGACATAAATCTGCCTCCTTCACTCAGTTCGGTTTAATGGTTGGTCCTAGGCTAACAATAACTTTCAGAGTAGATGTAAAGTATACTTTATTTAGTTTAGGCATTGTGTCACACTGCAAATTTGTTTAAAAAGTACATACCAATAAACTCATATAAAGCACTGAATACGAACTCCAAAAATAACTTTCTCAGTCAAATAAGAACCACAGACATTAAGGGGCATTTTCAAAATAAAAATAGTAGTAAGATTACTAGATGACTATATATCTCTGCTGCTAAATTCCTCTTTGGTATCTCATTCCCTTGTGATGATAAATCATAAGTCAGTTAATGTTAACCTCTCTGAGCATTGGACTAACATCATTATTACAACACTAAAAAGATTGTTGTGTTTATCGTGGGATATTTGGCTTCCATTCACTTTAGTTTAAATTACCTCTCAAATATCTTTGAGTCAAATATATGTATACCTTGGTGTTGGCTGCAAACTGGACCCCTAGTTTGGACTCCTCTTCCTCTTCAGTGTACTCGCTGTTCAGATAATCTTCAGCCTCGTCTTCCTCCTCTGAGCTCAGTTCTGCGTAGAGACGGGAAAAAAAGTTAGATTTCTACCATTCATAGGAAATTATTTTCCATTTCACTCTTTCTGAGTTTTCTGTTTGCTTGGTGACTTTGTGCAATTCATCAACCATTCTACTGATATCCCACTGTCAACACAACATTCTTCTCCTTCATCATGATGTAATTTGTAATGCAACATCATCTCCTGCAGTGTATGTGAGTATGAACAGCTCGTAGTTCACTGTTGTGAGTAGTGCTCTGTGTTATTAACTGTGTGATCAAACTTTCAGTACAAAGCCATTGAACTGAATGGAAAATAATAGTTTATTTAGAAAATGTTGCTTGTAAACAGAACAGGAACATGGGTAATCCAAGCCAGGGAAATTTCACATGAAACTGTAAGGAGTTAAATCATGGCCTCGACTTTTCCTTGAAATGAGGTTAAATAATTCAAAGCTGAGGCAGGTAAGGCTCTCATTAGCATAATTGGAACCATATTTGTTTTATAGAATTATGTAACCCTCATTACTATTTGGATTCGGTGACATATTAATACATTTCAGTGCTGTAGAAACCACTGAAATCATGCATTCAATATAGCTTCTGTAGGTTTAAGGACTTTTGAGAGCATTTTTATTTATATTATATCAGTTATAAGTATGTTATTGATCATCAGTATTTCTTCAGAATATTTATGATATATGTGACAAAAGAATCTACTTGTTTTGTATTGTTTCTCCACTATAATTGTATTGCTTACAGTGTGGAGAGCTCTTTTCAATTTCAGACATCATGTAGAGGCAAATATAAAAGGAAACCTAGCACTTATTGGGTAAATTCAAGTAAATTAGGTAACCTTAAGAATTGAAATTTCTCAAGAAATTTCGACTGAATATTTCAAAAATTCTGAATACAACACTGGTTACCAGATATGTATTAAGTTCTATGGTGCCCCTATGTCATAGAAATTGGTGTTTATTTATTATATGTTTAAGTATAAATGACACGTCACAATGATGTTGTTTTCGGGGCTCCAGTGAGGCAACATTTACAAAGCAACAAATAAAGTGTGATCTCTGAAACTAGTGCACTGCTTGTGATGCATTTTGTTTTTGGGGACATAATGTGTAACTGTCTGTTTACTGTAGTCAGTAAAGGCAGATCAGGATGTCCCAATAGAGACAGGGGGATCATAAAACTATTTGGGCGTGAAGTGAGCAGTTATTTCAAGTGAACAAACCATGAAAACCTCCTAAAAAAATCCATACAATACAAGGCAGGTGTATTTATTAAACTCAATAGGCGCTTTCACACCGCAGTACTTTTTCCACTTTAGTTCCGATATAGTTCCAAAATGTTGCGTTCACACCATAGACTGGTTCACACCAAAAAGATCCGGAACTAAAATGAGTTAATGAGAACCTTTTTACCCCCTTTTCCATCCCTGCTAGAGAGCAGGGACTTTCGTGGGAGAAAAACGTTCCTATTTCTGATAGGCGGATTGCAAACCACGCCCCGTAAAACTCCCAAAAAGTTTTGTGAAGCCGCCATTTTATTATCCTCGCATTAGCATTATTAGCATTAGCCCAGCGCACAAACACAAATAGCATACCTGCCAACCCTACCGATTTGGGCGGTAGTCTACCGCTTTTAACATGTTTCTACCGCCTACCGATTTAGCTGGCTTTCCCTACCGATTTCAATCTTCCCAAATTATAAAAAATAAAAATTCCCCATGGCGCACCATAGACAATGGACTCGACTTTGGCTCCTATCCAATGAAACTGGATTTGCTCATCACGTGATCAGTGTTCGGTCTTGGCACCCCAGTGTTGTTTATTCACATCAGAGATGTTCAACAATACACACAGCTACAGGTTTTGATATGGACATTCGGCGATAATAGAACCCCGGAGAAGAAGAAGCCCACCAAGCGGTGGGACAATGTGTTTAAAGCCAATTGGACAGCAGATCACAAGTGTATCAAGGTGTCGCAGAGAGGAGAGAAGCACACCAAGTACCCATCCCTGTCAGTTTTACACACATTCTGAGGCCGCCGTACCTATGTTTTTATTTTCACTGCTAATTTATGCTTATGTTTTATTAGTGCATTAAAAAATCATTAAAGTCATTAATTAAGTTTCAGCTCAGACCCCACGCTTAATATGTCTCCCCCTGGCCCACCTACATTTCTCCAGGCCCACCCACACAATAATTCCTGGCTACGCCACTGCCCTGAACTTCTCAAGTAAGCCAAGTCTGCTACATACCAAGCACTAAAGTGACTGGACATTGTATGACCAATTTTCGTGAAAAATACAAAAAGTGATGCAATATATTAAATACATGGTTTATACCTGTAATTACTGTGGTTAAATTTCTTCTGATTACCTCATTTGAGCGTGCACATTTTCCACGCGCAAACCTACCTCTTTTGGATTTGGATTGGAAAGGTTGGCATGTATGAGAGAGACTAATTTATGGCAACACAAAATAAAATATGGGAGCGGTGGAGATGAGGAGGTGTCGGCGTTCTGGCGATTTACTCGGAAGGCTTCAGTAGAAGCCGGTCCCCAACTCCGGGACTTCTGGCCAGGGACTTCGGGTGGCAGTATACACCGTGAAGTTGTTTGCGGCCTGCCAGTAAACCCAAAGCAGAAGAAGAAGAAGTGACGTCGGCGGTTTCATTTGCCTAATCCTCCCCCAGGGACTTATTCCGGTGTGAACGCGATCTGTATTTAGTTCATGAGAACTAAAGAGTTCTGATGAACCTTTGTGGGAAA
Source organism: Notothenia coriiceps (assembly GCF_000735185.1). Lineage (NCBI taxonomy): Eukaryota > Metazoa > Chordata > Actinopteri > Perciformes > Nototheniidae > Notothenia > Notothenia coriiceps. The sequence goes on from NW_011352334.1 coordinate 218,513, forward strand.
AGTACTTTGTCGTACTTCTTTCCCAGTACTTAGTTCCCAGTACTTCGCCAGAACGCCGACACCTCCTCATCACTCCACCGCTCCCATGTTTTTTTTTGTGTTGCCATAAATTAGTCTCTCTCCGTTGGTGCGCTGGGCTAATGCTAATAATGCTAATGCCAGTAAATACAATGGCGGCTTCACAAAACTTGTCCAAGTTTTACGGGGCGCGGTTTGCAATCCGCCCAGCCAATCAGAAATGGGAACCTTTTTCTCCCATGAAAGTACCTGCTCTCTAGCAGGGACTAAAAAGGACCTGAAAATGTTCATGAACTAAATTCTAGTTCCGGATTTTGCTGGTGTGAACGCAACATTTCAAGAACTATCGGAACTATAATGGGAAAAGTACTCCGGTGTGAAAGCGCCTATTTACATGGTAAGGTTGAAAATGTATAAATTAAATATATTTGCCATCCAAAAATTGTGTGTGAAACTTTAATGGAGTCTACGCAGAGACATTCTTCAGCTTCATGGGAATGTCAATAAGCATAAAATAAACATTCGTACTTACTGTAATCCAGTGTCGAACAAACTCGATAGTATATGTCTCGTTAATATTGAACCAAAGAAGTGGAGCTGATGGTTGTTGAATTGCACATCACACAAGCAAATTTTAACAAGCTAAGCATTGAATTTACAAAAGTACACAGCATCATAATCACATAAAGGCAATGTGGAATCTGCTTATATTTCATATTGTTCTGTTAAATAACATGTTAGTTTAAATTGTCATACAATTGATAGTATTCAGAACACACACACACACACGCATGCAAGCATGCACACAATAAGTAATATATTACCACTGGCATACAAACAGTTGCATCCTGATTTAAAAAGTAAATCGTCAACGATGCTGTGAATCATACAAAATAGCAACAGCACATCTAACTGCACATTTAGACATCTAAAAAACAATGGGAAAAAAGTTCCCGCCATTTATAATCTCAGGAAAAAAACAGCTAGGTTAACGTGAAGAACTTTGTTCCAAAATTATTAGAAAACATTTTATATTTACAAAATGAAAAAGAAATAAAAAAAGATTCTAGCAATGTTCAGACTTGAAGTCACAGATATAAATCATTTCATATATTTTGAAGTACATATGGAAATTGGTAAGTACGACTTATTTTAGCCTTTTTTGTTGTATTTTCGTGTAGGATCTGATATTTCCTTCTATATTGAAGAACTTAATAAGAACTTATTTTTTAAGCAGAAGCTTGAAGATAACAAAACCAAACTTTTGATCAGAGTCATGATCTTCTTTCAAGTTATATCAAATGTAGGAACCATACTGAACCACAGAGGCCACAAACACAGTAAAGACGTGATCCTTCTTCTTGCCTTTTTAGATTTAGTTTTTCATCGTTCTGTTTTTTATAACCTCCTGTAAAATAGGCAAGTTGCTGCAGTGATAGAGGGATGTTAAAATAGTTCACACATGGAGATGGCTCATAGTTATGAAACATCATAGCGTTTGTCAAATTTGAGTCATTATCTCACCCAATTAGATTTCAAAAGATGTACGAAAAACAAACCATGCAGCTTGTTAAGGGGTTTAAAACTCCTAAAATTAAATGTATCATTCATGAATCAGACATTTCTGTCATCCGTGTTCAGAAGCGTGCAGACCAATGCAATGGCTGAATGAAAAAAGTTGAAAATGTCACCATCACTGAAAAGGTTCAGTCGTATTTACACCCAGAAAGTCCCATGTGTTAGGTTGTGTTAAACCACCACAGCAGCTCTGATGCAGTTACAGATACTGTCCCATGCTCCTTTGATGCCCACCTCCAAACTCAGGCTGCCTGCGGCCCGGGACGGGCCCCCTGGCTGGGGGACCGTCCCTCTGGACCAGGCTCTCTCTCAGCTCCTGGACCTCCAGGGTCAACTGCTCAACCAAAGGGAGGGCGGAGGGCTCCACCATCTGCCTCTGGAAGTCCTGCAGAACACACACAAGGGCACTTTGATATGCATGTGCACATAATCAACACAACATACTGTATTGGATTAATAGGTGAAAAGGGGCAGCTGCATTTTAAAAGCAATTGGAAGTTAAACTTTTTGGTTTATTTTGTTGCCTTAAATAACTACTAAAGATGCTCCCAAAGAGGTAAATATTTTTGTGAATGTATTTTATTGGTGGCATAGTTTCTCATTTGGAGACTAGATTTTGGTGCGGAAGTACTGTGATGATTTCATTTAGGCATGTCAGAAAAGTAAAAAGTATCTACTAGTGTCTCGAAGTTCAAGGTGACGTCTTTAAATGGCTTGTGTTCAGAAATGTAGTTTCATATGTCATCATATGTTATTACAAACATACTGACATTTAAAATATTCTGATAATTTTGCATGACAAATAACAATTTGCTGACGATGTCAATAAATTAATGGATAAGCTGACTAATAGACTAGTGCACCACTCATTTTTAACATGATACTAATATTTCATTTAAGTATCACAGCCATTGGTTTACCAGTATATTGCATTTTCTCTCATTTCAGTATTGTCTTCTCATACAAAAATATACTGTATGTAAAGATTAAATTACAAATATCACACTGACCCTGATGATCTCTTCCTTCCCCTGCAGCCTCCTGCTGAGGGCCTCCTCCCTGCTGGCATGACTCCTGCTCAGCTCCTGGCTCTCCCTCTCTCTCTCCCTCTCCCTCCTGAGAGCCAGACGCAGCTCCTCCTGCACCGCCTGCAGCTCCACAGCCGAGTCCGAGTCCGACCCCCACCCTACCCCCGAGCTCAGCTGCCTGCGGAGCTCCATCAGCCGCCCCGCCTGCTCGCCCAGCACCTCCCCCAGCCGGCTCCCAGAGACCTGGACAGAGATTTGAGTCATTGTTGTATCCATCGACAGCTTCATATTGACTGTAAGTGATTGTACTGAGCTTCTCCACTATACCTGAATGTACTGGTCCCTGGAGCTGATGGTCCGGAGCAGATCCTGGACCTGCTCATGGTGCTCTTTCGCCTGCTGGGTGCGGTCGGCTAGAACTTCCTGGAACAGGCGGTCTTTGAGCTGGAGGCGGATCTTCAGCTCCTCCAGAACATCGCTGGGAGCTGATTGGATCTGAGCCAGCAGAGAGCAGCGCATGTCCTGCAGAGGAGAGAGGAAGAAACATGAAAACAGAGATAGCGAATCATAAGAAAATCCCATTCAACAAATGTTAAATATTACCTATTAAGATAATTATTTATTGAAACATGTTTTATAACTTTTAAGATTTTTTTTATTTCAGATTCAGTTTATTTTGAAAATATTAATTTAAAATATTAAAACTGTGCCATGTAGGCTTTTGGCTTTCATTGCATGTTCTGTTATTGTGGTATTATTTATATTGTCATTTGTAAATGTGTGTTCTAATAATCTCAATATTCATGTTTTATTCTTGCTGTTCACAAGCCAATATGAATGTTCATCTGCAGTAGTAAGAAAGATGTATTATCTCAGTATGAGTCTTAACAAGGTCACAAATGATAGTCCTTTGGAGCGTTTTCGCTTCCTAAATATTTCTGTCTCTGTAGTGATTGCTAATCATAGGATTGTACTAATAATGACTACCATGACACTTTGACCTCAGTAACACACCAAGTGAAAAAGTCGAATTTTTCTGCAGTCAGGAACTGATTATAACTGATATATAGGTTTTAGTACACCCATTTCCTTTGTAACTTCCTGTGTACCTGGGCCTCCTGCGAGCGAGCGTGCAGCGCCCCCTGCAGCTGACCGATGATGGCGTCTCTCTCTCCCAAGATGCCGCTCTGTCTCCCTGCGCTCTGCTGATGCTGCCGCTGCATGTTCCTCCAGGCGTCACACACCTGCTCCAGCTCCAGAGCTTTCCCCCGCAGCAGCAGCTCCAGGCTCTGACACGCACAGAAGCATCAATGAGTGATTGGTTGCAGAGAGAGAGGAAAAAGAAGAAGAGTGTGTGTGTGTGTGTTCTTACAGTGATGGTCTCCTCGTTGTTGGACAGCACGCAGCGCTGTCTCTCCAGGTCTCTCTCCTTCTCTCTGAGCAGCAGCCGGAGCCGACGGGTCTCCTCCTCCTTCTCCTCCACGCTGCGGAACTTCTCGTCTACTGCTCGCTTGGGATTGGTCAAAAGCACCAATCATTATCACAGAACATGACAGTATAGGTCTGAGCATTAATAAACTGCAGAGGATGGGGTTTTGACCTGAGAGTCTTATCTTACATTGAAGAGTCCTCCATAAGGAACACACATTCTGGATTTTTAAATATCAATGGGGATTTTATGATAAAATAATTGCGAAACAAATTCATTAAATATATATACATATATATATTCCTAAATAAAGGTTAAAGAAGACAGAGGCACTAATTTAAAAAAGTTCATAACTTACTAGAAAAATAAATATGGTGTTAACTTTTATAGCATTATCTAATGTAATTGTGATGCTTGGCACTAAGAATAGACAGTTGTGACATGATATTGTACACAATAAATTAAAGGTCACATATTAGGCAAGACGGACTTTTTCCTGGCTTTTAAACATAAGGATTTAGTGGGTGTGTGTGTGTGTGTGTGTGTTGTTTACCTCCAGAGCTCGGTCTCTCTCCTTGATACGCTGCCGGAGTTTCTGAAGCAGAGAGTCTCTCTTCTCCTTTGGATCCTCCAGCAGCTCACAGTAGTCCTAAGAGAAGGAAAAAAAACTAGATTTAGAATACTTTTAGCAGAAACATGAATACAAAAAACACCACTTTAGAGGAAGTGAAATCATCAACCTCTTATGAATTAAATCTTGTATTTCAGAGGAACTTGAGCTTGCTAGCTTTAGTCTGTTATGAGAATCATGCAAAGTGTCTGCAGAATTAACTCCTGGGATGTGCCCTCTGTATGAATCCTGTTAATGTGTGCAGGTGTGTGTGCAGTATATCTGAGAGCATGAAGCAGCGTGAGTGTGTCTGACCTGCATCAGCTGCTCTTTGGTCTGCAGGGCCGTCCTCAGCCCTGTGAGGGTCTTCTGTCTCTCCTCCTCCTGTCTTTGCCTCTCTTGCTCGCCCTCCTTCAGCTTCTCCTCTCTCTCCTGCAGGGCCAACCGGGCCTTCTCCAGAGCCAGCTGCAGATCCTGAGCCACACACACACACACACACACACACACACACACACACACACACACACACACACACACACACACACACACACACACACACACACACACACACACACACACACACACACATCAAATCATCAAATCAAAGGGCTAGGAAGCAAGGTGATCTTTTAGATAACACTACTGATGCATTTGTTCTGATTATGCGACATATGGGGGTATATGTCTCGTGGGGTAAATGGGTGTCTACCACTCAGAGGGTCAATGGTTTGCTCTCAATCCCCTGATGTCAACATGTGAAGTGTCCTTGTGCACTGAACCTCGTTTATGGGCTTGGTATTGAAGTGTATGTATGTTGCTTTGGATTAAAGAATCAGCTAAATGATACTGGTGTAATATCCTCACCTGGTTGTGTCTCTGGGTCTCCCTGCGGTGCTGCAGCGCCTCCTGCAGGTCGGTCTCCAGCCTCTGCAGGGCTCGGCTCAGGTCGTCCTGCGCCCTCACCGCCTGCCGCTGCACCCTCTCATCCGCCTGCAGCTCCAGCTGGGCCTGGAAGAGAGACGCCTGCAGAGCCAGAACCTCACCCTGACCCCGGACACTGTCTGCACCCAACGCCTGGAGGAGAACACAGAGCGAGGCGGAGGAAGAGACGGACACACACAGAAGGGTAGAGAGGGACGGATTCAAAGAAAATCAAAATTAGAAACAAGTAAAGACACTATATTATTGTATTTTATTTTTTCTAAAGCTACATTTGGTATCAATCAGTGTCAGCATGGAGGACAAACCTGCAGCTGCTGCAGCTGGTTGCGGTTGGCGAGCTCTTTGAGAGAACACAGCATCTTATTTTGTTCCTCAATCACCCGACACAGCTCTGCAGCCTGCGAAAACACACATATACAAACACAGCTTAGATAGGAAACAGTGCGTTCTTTGTTCATTTTCCCATTTGACATTCTGCTGTGTTCAATCTTTTCAGTTTTTGTTTAAAACTCTGCCTTCTTGTCTCCTATCCCAGTATTGGTCTATATGTCTATCTATACATTTCTATACCTCTGCCTCCTTGGAGTTGGCAGTATCAGCGATGTTCTGGATGTTCCTCTCCTGTCGCTGGGCTTCCTCTTGGGCCGAACGCAGCTCCAACTCCATCTCAGCGAGCCGCTCCTGCAGCTTCTACACACACAGTAGACTCAGTACAAAACATCACAGAGATCTGCCATAAAGAGTTATGATCAGATGGAGGAGGAGGTGGCACCTGGTTCCTGGTCTCGCTCTCTCTGATCTTGGCCTGCAGTGAGTGGACCTGGTCCTGGGCCTTCTGCAGCTCGCCCACACACTGACCCGCGGCACTCTCATACTGACTGAGCTGACCCTGCTGCTCATCAATCAGCCTCTGGAAGACAAAGGAGCAAAATAAATGTCAATAACAATGAAAACGTGTAGGAGTTGTACTGCAGAGATGATTTAGTGGTGAACACATGTTACTGTGTGTTTCCCTGCAGCTGTGTGTGAATGATTGAGTGAAAGTAGAAAGTGATGTCAGTTTCCTGTTGGGTGACTTCCTGTTGAAACGGCTGTTGCCTGGGCAGCATGTTGTTGACTTCCTTGTTTTTGTATTTGTTTTTAGGATCTATGTAATGCTGTGATGTCATTATGCCCTAGGGGAGTCAGCTGTGTGTGTGTCCTTTTCTACAGCTGTTTCAATTTAACTAATACAGTCAGACTGTACAACGGGAAAAATATTTGAAAAACAAATAGTCTGTAACACCTTATTTTATTATTATTCATAATAAGGAATAAAGTAACTGTATGTAAGCGCTCCACTTTAGATCCCCATACTGCATACATTTGAGATTTCTAACCTATTATATTGTACTTTTATTTTTTGAATATATATATTTGGTGTAAATATTTATCAATTTTATAATGTTAAAATTATTAATAGTCATTTTTCCCCGTTTTCTTATGTTTCCTTCTTCTCTTACTGTGTTTTATGTATGCACCACACACAACAAAGCAAATTCCTCGTCTGTGTAAACCTACATGGCAATAAACCTGTTTCTTATTCTAATTGTTTTACTTATTATAAATATCTAATTCACACCGTTGATAGGGCTATGGTACAGCCGGGTATATTGTTGTATAATAGAATAGAGTCTGTTCCCTCCTGGCACACTGAACCACATTTCACAGTAACCATTAACATAACAATAGAAGTTATGATGCTGTATCAGACTCTTCACACGGTCTGACAGTGGCACCGCTTTGAGACTGTACCCATGGCAACAGTAGTGTTGCTAGGATACCGAAGGAGTATTTATGCTCCCAGAGAGAGTAATCAAGGCTGCGTTCAGCTTTGTCAGCGGAGGAGATGAGTAAAACAGAAAATCCAGAGAGATTTTACCCTCGATGGCGGGCGCACAAAGAAGGAATTAGTTGGTGAACCTTCTTAAAAGGG
>NW_011352334.1:226118-229994 GCF_000735185.1 Notothenia coriiceps
AATGCCATCCATAGTTAATATATCTTTAGATAATTTGTTTCGTAGATTCTTCGGGCCAAGTACAATAACTTCAGTTTTTGTCGTGTTTAACATCAAAAAATTTAAGGTCATCCACGTTTTTAAGTCCTTGAGGCAGTCTTGAATTTTATTTAGATGATTAATTTCATCAGGTTTGATTGATAAATATAGTTGAGTATCATCCGCATAACAATGAAAGTTTACAGAATGATTCCTTATAATATTGCCTAACGGAAGCATATATAGTGTGAACAAAATAGGTCCAAGCACTGAGCCCTGTGGCACTCCATGGCTAACTTTGGTTTGCATTGAAGATTCATCGTTGACACGTACAAACTGAGAGCGTTCAGATAGATAGGACCTAAACCAGCCTAAAGCAGTTCCCTGTATGCCAACTAAGTGCTCTAGTCTTTGCAATAGGATATCATGGTCGATAGTATCAAATGCAGCACTAAGATCGAGCAAGACAAGAATAGAGACAAGTCCCTTGTCTGAGGCTATTAGAATGTCATTTGTGACTTTAACCAGAGCTGTCTCTGTGCTATGTTGTGTTCTAAAGCCAGACTGAAAATCTTCAAATAAATCATAGTTTTTTAAGTAATCACACAGCTGTTTAAAAAACGAAATGTTCTTTCCACGAATTGTGTAAGAGTGTCAGGGTTTGGTGCCGTTATGTTGGAGCGGGGGTTCATGTTTTTTTTTTATTTCACTCCCAGACGGCAACGAACGATAAATTAGGCTCCAGTCAAAATATATATAATAAGATGTATATTATATATATAATATAACATATAGTTTAAAACAATTTTTACATTTTCTAGCAGACACCACACACTAAGGAGATACCAAGCCATTGGAGGCGACCAAATAAAACGTACTGTTGCCTTGATTCAAATTCGGAATTTCTTGAAAATTGTTGAAAACATTTGAGATAAAAAAAAGTTCATTACTCAACAAAAAAATATAACATAAATCTTTTTGTTTTTAATCAGAATACTTCAAAAGATTAAATATTGATAAATACAAAATTAAATTAAAAGAATGACCATAACCATATGAGGATAGTGTACAGTAAATAATTAAAAATAAAATAGAACAAAAAAGTTTCTAACAAAAATATTTTATATACACAAGAAGTACAAATAAAAATGTGCACAGTGTACTATATACATGTATATACAAATATATGGTGTATTGGTATTAATAAGACATTTTAATGCTGAAATGTAACACGGTATACCTTAAAGGTTAAGGTTTATCTGGCAAGTCATGAATAAACAAATATTTTCCTTGACTGTGGTTTGATAAATATACAATATAGATAAATGTATGTCCACATATCGTGTGAGTTTAATTGCACTGATGGCGTAATGCCACCAAGGCTTTTACTGCTTGCACCGGGCTCAGGGCATGTTGGAATGCCCTCTAATCAGGTTAAGTTATTAAGACCTCCAATGGGGAGGGAACTGGGTCACAGGCAGCTAAACGCAGAGAGCGCGAGAGAGAGCTAGAGAGGGAGGGAGGGAGGGAAAACGTGAGAGGAAGCAGCAGAAGGATGTAGCTCAATGGAGAGCAGCAGTCGTATGAAGCACATGATGCCAAACATCCAGCACTGCTTTGATCTGTATTAAGGTTTTCTCAAAACTAGACTTTGTTTTAATTCGTGGACAGAGGATAATGCAGTTTTGAATTTGAATGTATTTGCCATTCCATACTTGAGTTTCTGTCGTTGGATTTTCTGCAAACCAAAGCTGCATGTCAAGTTTTCTTCTGGTAAAACGTGTCTTCTTCCAATATTGGACACTTTCAACTTTTCAACAAACTCTGAAAAGAAGAACAACACTTTTATGAATTCACTCCTCCACCAGAGACGGAGCTTGCATGGTTTGCGGGTGGACAGTACATGGACAAACAAGCAGAAGAAACAGGAATGAAGTGCTTCTTTGTGGAGGATCATTCATTCAGCTTCTGTTTCACTCTATTTCTGATGGGCACTGCAGCGTAAACACACGAGCCCTCGGGATACGGACATCAGCGTATACGCACATCCCTCTCCTCCCTCTCCTCCCTCTCATCCGTCTCTGCGTTGCTCTTTCGTCACTACATCTCTCCCTTCAGGGTTGATGCTGCTGCGTTTGCTGCTGGGATAGGCTGTGTGCATCAGAGGCTTCCCTTTTAAGAGTACTATTCAACACTTCAATGCAAACAAGACTTATTTTTGGACCGTAGAAGTTGAAAGAAAAGAAGGAACATTTAGAAGAAAAAGAGAATGAGAGTGCAGCTGCATGTTTCCTCAGGCAGTTGACTCGTTTTATTCACCACAGAGCTATTCATACAAATATTTAACAATATTTTATGTTTCAAGTTCTCTCATGCTGCCAGGGTCAAATCTCTGGACATCATTCTGTTGTTGCAGAAGAAAATCCTTTTAAATCTGCTTTGTAAAATAATATTTTTAGTTTTTTCTGGCATCAAATTGCACTCTCCACTCACTCGGCTTTGTATCCTTGCAGTCATGGCTACCTCAGAGTTTAGTTTGGGATTTTTTTGGTTAGCCCCTGTGCTCTTGGCCCACACACTCCCTGGATCTGTGCGTAAATGAGGCAGACACAATCACTCTTCCTGGGAAGCACCAACTTAATCAGAAGATTTGCTCTGCGTTTCACCTGATCGCCCACACACTCAGTCATCCCTCTATTCCTTTATCTCTCTCTGACACTGTACCTGCCGTAACCCAGTCAGGGGTCAGGACCTTAGCCGCTGAGCGAATGTTACCTCGGTTACCTCTGGAGCCACAATTGGGAGAAGAAACTGCTACGGAGAACCTTTTAAACAATCAAGGAGTCTGAGAAAGAGTAAATATAACAAGGGAAGGATGCTCTGTCAGTAACCCAGGCTGAAGGCCAACGGCCAGGTCAAGCAGAAGGCACTGAAGGTGTCTCATGGCACCTTTATGGAAGGCTATGTTGTCCAAAAGCAGTCCGCTGTACAGAGACTCTCTGTTCTCCTTCTCTCTGTGGGAGTGGAAGGCTCAGGAGAGAGAACTGCTGCTGCTGAAGAAACTCACCGACAGGGAGAGGAGGGCACTGCTCGCACAACTTGAAAAGTAAGATGGACATGTAAATAACACATAGTATGAGCATGAGAATAACTTCTTTTTGTAGAATGTCAAATAGTGATATAATGTTTTATCTCTAGCATAAAAATAAGTACAAAATTAAGCTGTTTCCATTGCTTCTAGTATATATAGCCGCGTTCACACCGCGGTACTTTTCCCACTTTAGTTCCGATATAGTTCCGAAATGTCGCGTTCGCTATAAAGAAATGGAATTAGTAACCATCCAGATCAGATAACACACACACACACACACACACACACACACACACACACACACACACACACACACACACACACACACACACACACACACACACACACACACACACACACAGGATTTAAAAAATATAGATTGGTTCATAGCCCAGAAGTTGCCTATAGTGTTGATAGCGTGAAACAGCTATCGTAGGCTAATGGCTAGCTTGTTTGGTTAGTAGAAAAAAAGTACTTAACAGCTGTAATGAAAGTAACTAAAGATTATGTTTCAACAAGGATATTTTGAGAGCCGATTAAATAGATGTAATATTTGCTTTGTCGTATGCAACAAAATGGTGGCTATAACAATGTCAGTTAACTGCTACTAGCAACCAGCAACAGAGCAACCACCTGATACTCTGGTGTGCTAAATGAGAATTATTTGTCAATGCTAGATAGTCGAGCAAACATGAGGCATAATGTGTTGATACGTGAGCATTTGAGGTCAACTATATATTGTTTTACTTTGGGCAGAGCCTGGCCGG
>NW_011352334.1:231228-255110 GCF_000735185.1 Notothenia coriiceps
TTTTTTTTTTGGGTACCTCACCTGGCTGGCGCCCTCTAGCAGCGGCGCTCATATTTCAGCAGCGGCGCTGCGCCGCCACTATTTGTATATAGGGGAAACACTGCATTTAGTATAAACTAATTGTGGTTCAATAACCAGACAGATAATTGAAAGGGCACACATTCAAACAATTACTGGTAAAAAAAAAACACGTTTGGGGAATAGTATTAACATTTATTCTGCACTTATTGTAAAGATGAAGATTATCAAGCTAACATACTAAATCGAATGTGTTCCATAGCTCTTCCACTTTAAAAATGTAACTTTCAGAGAGTTTTAACACCATTTTAACAGACAGAAGAAAACAGAAAATGCCAGTAAAAAAAGAAACTTAATGGAAAGAGGATCCTGTGTAGCTAACTTTAAGTTATAGCCTATCATTCCTGTATATTGTGTTGTAACTTTATATGATTGTTAACTAATGGGCCTGTATTTGAAGGAATGAGTCTGAGAATGTGCTGTCATTTTGAGATAGGACCACTGGAAGGCGCCACAGTTAGAAGTTCTTTACACAGTAGCATTAATTTTAATTAAATTGAGACTGATCAACAGTGTATGGAAGGGAGGATTCATGTTCTTTCCTCGAATGATGGAGTAGAACAACACCTCATTATTGTTACATGTGATCCTGCTCAATACAAACATGTTTCAACATCCAGAAAGTATAAACGAGCAAACTATCACTATATACCTGCATGTAGATACACATATTTTATTTTCTTTGCCTTTCTTCTTTGCATGTGTTAAGACACTGTACCGTCTTTCTCCTAACAATATGGGTTCCTATATACAAACATTTAGCCTGAAAAAGATTTGCTAGGATTGTATAGAGCCTTTAGACTAGAGACACCAAACCATAGTGATTTAATTTTACTGTGACAAAATAAATAATTTCCCTTTCAGCCTTTTGCTCTCTTTGTGTCTCGCCAGCCCTTTCTCTTTACTAACAAGTGTCTTTGTTCCCCTCCCAGGTTTTTTTGCAGTGTTCCTTTTCTTTAATAACTGATTTTAGATTATATTTGAGATTTAGATTTGCTTATTCACTTCATGTTACTTTTTCCTCTTCTTCAGGGTTTTCCACTCCCACTTCCAAACATCTTCATGGCTTCCCATTCGCCCACCAGCAGCAGGACCCCTTCCTGCCTCACTCCTTCCACGGATACCAGCCCTCTCCTTTCAGCAGCAGTCTGGATGCCAACTCAGCAATGCAAGCTGGAGCCAGTCTGCTCGAGAGCACTGCATTGTGGGATATGAGCTATGGTGCCCGTCCGGTGAGACCCGGAGCTGACCTTTCTTCAGGATCATCAGGGTACCAGTCAGGCACCAGCAACACAGGTAGATACTCAGTTTAACCTTTTCAAAATGACTCACATTGAACTAGTTGAAAACTCTAATAACTAACATGTGTTCTTTGTGTTTCACCATACTATAAATAAAAAGATAGTAATACAAATTTGACAAGAAAACATATTTACTGTGTGAGATTACAATTATTAAGTTAAAAATGATATTGGAATAGTGGCTCAGATAAGAGCAATTTTTTCAACAAATAAAAAAAGACCAGATAAACAACTTACCGTAAGGATGGAGTTAGTTGCACACTCATGGTTAATATAGCATAAAGTATTTTTTAACAACTCTAAATATGTGTTACAATAGTCACATTATTCCCAGAACTCTGCTTTTCTTTTTAACATAATTACAGATTTCTTTAAATAATAAAGTACAATTGCTTCTTGTGATACTATCAATAAAGTCCAACACTTCCTGCATACTTCACAGTAACGGGTCATATAGTACTTGTGTTTATTAGCTTTATCCATGTTTGAAGGCCAGTTAAGTATTTCTAGAAGTGCACTTTGACTAAAGCAGTGATTCCTACATTTTAATTTTGTTTGTGTTGTAGGATCAGACCTGATGATGAAGGAGCACCTGAGAGAGATCCGGAGTCTGAGGCAGAGACTGGAGGACTCCATCCAGACCAACGACCGCCTCCGACAGCAGCTGGAGGAGCGGCTGGCCCGCACCAACACGGAGAAAGGTAACACACATAGTTATTCTCTTAAGTATAGAGATGTAATACACATCTATTTTTAAAAAACTGTAGTTTGTTAGCATGTTACCATGTGATGAAAGTTACTGAGGAAATGTACTAAAGTAGGCTTATTGTAGCCTACTTAAGTACAGTTTGTATGTACTTTCCTTGAGCATTTCCATTTCCTGCTCCTTATGTCTTCTCTGTAAACATTACAGTCCATGCTTATCCTCTCTGTGTCCCCTCTAGCTGCTCCTACCAACATCTACATCCAGGGCCTGGACTCTGTCGGCCAGCTCTCCAGTGAGATGAGACTTCTGAAGGAGGAGAACGTCAGTCTGCAGAACCAGCTGAAGCAGGCCACCAGAGGTACTGTCACATCTATACTAGCCAGCCCAAAAAAGGAGAAAGCCACCAAGTTTTATTTAACAGATCAAGAGCTGTTGTGCCTGCAACCAGACAGAAGTTATTAGAACGAGTACGTTTTGGCTCTGTTCAGTGTGATACGTTAGTGATAATGTTCAGCGAGGCGGTCATTAATGAAAAAGATGACAGGGCGGTCATTATCCAGCTTATAGCACCTCTAACTTTGCTCACAATATTGATTTAAAAATGATTTTTAAAATTATCGTATTGATACCGCTAAGAAAAAAATGGTCTGATCCGCTGTGTAGGCCTACCAACGGTTGGAACTTATCTTAAAATCCCCATTAATCCAATGTTTCGTACTCTCCACAAATCTAAAAATGAATATTATAAAAGTATTCCCAGTGTTATCGGAAAGAGAAAACTGATGATTTAGGTTTTTTTACATTACATTGACCGGACTTCTTTCAGCGGGTTGATATGAATGCACTTAGCCCCCTGATCTAATCGTCCTCCTTAGCCCCGTTCTGCTATCCTAAGCAGCGGTCTGCTAGTGAGTAGAGCAGAATGTTTGAAATTGACCAATCAGCATTGAGTATTGAACTAAGCTGTTTAGTAACATGTTGCAATGTCCTTTGTCCCCTGCAGAGAGCAGCAAGGAGGCGGAGCGTTTGAAGGAGGTTGAGCTAGAGGCTGAACAGTGGGCGGAGCAAAGCCAGAAGCTGCAAGCCGAAGCCGAAGCTAGCAGCAAAGAGATTGCACAACTAAAACAGGACAGACAGAAGAACCAGGAAGCCATCAACAGGTGTGTGTCCATGTGCAGAGTGATGACCAGTTTACAACTTGGCAAAGGTGTTAAGTAATGACATGTTTATTAGGATTCTCAAAAATATAGATGTTCTAGTGACTGTGTTTCTTCATATCAAATGTTCTTGTGTGTGTGTTTTCTCAGACTCCAGCACGAGGTGAGCGTCCTCCAGCAGCAGCTGTGTGAGAGCCGCAGTCTGGTCCACTCTCTGCAATGTGAGCTGCAGGTGTACCACAGAGTGTGTGGGGTCATCACCAACGCACCCGCAGGTAAGACGTTCTTTTGTACGACACCTAAGAATATCTAAAAATATTTCCTAAGATAATCTTAACTCATCTGTGTTACTGTGTTTTCCAAGCAGGTCAGGCCAGTGACAATGCCAAACTTGGACACAGCTCTGCAACCTTTGACCCCAACGAGCTGCATGTTCAGCTGGAGCAGCAGCTGCACATACAGATTGGCGCACAGCCTCGATCCAGGAGACAGCTCTTCAACGGTCAGTACCAGTATTTCAAAGTGATAAAGAGAAAATCTGAATACTAGAATTAAAGGGGACATATTATCGTCATTTTCAGGTTCATATTTGTATTTTGTGCCTCTACTGTGACATGTCTCCTTGCTTTAATGTTCAAAAAGCTCTTTATTGTTCTCAAACGGCCTGTTCTGCAGCACCTCTTTTCACCCTCTGTCTGAAACCAGAGCCCAGTCTGCTCTGATTGGTTAGCTGGTCGGCTCTTTTGTGATTTGTCAGAGGCTCAGAAATGTCCCGCCCCTTAGCCTATAACGTACAATGTGTCAGAACGCTAGCCAAAAATAAGCAGGAGTGTTACATAGTGATGTCACTACATTATGGAAGTAAACAAAGGAGTCCAATTGGGGCAGTTCAGGCAGTATGGGAACTTTGGGATTTAAGCCTTTGTAGACTATTGTCATATAACATGGCCTCGTGAAGTTAATCTGGAGTTCAGCAGCTGAGAAAGGTGTACTGTATAAATAAGCAGACAGTACTGATGGAAATCTTCCTTCACAGAAAATGTTCCCTCTCCTCCTGTGAGAGACACTGGACTTGACAGCCCAGCCTCTCCTTTACGTTCTGCGCAGAGACATTCAGCAGAAAGTGGATCAGCTGATCAAGGTGAGAAACTCTCAACAATTAATTTGACTAATGAAAGTCTCCCTCCTGCCCCTATTCCTAATTCTCTGTTTTTTCCTCCCTGCAGCCTCAACCCTGCAGGGCCAAGCCCCCGATGGATCATTCGCACACTGTCATGGCCGCCATGCAGTGGGCCATGTTGATGACTTCAAGGCTCTTAAACAGCAGATCCTGGAGGGCAGCGCTCTCCTCCGCAAGATGGAGACGGTTCTTTATTCCCGGAGCACTCCCCAGGAGTTCAGCCTACTTCAGGTGAGAGAGACAGGAGGCAAAAACTATAGATTAATATATACATACTAATTTGTTTATTCATATACACAATATATTTTATTGTATGATTATTGAGGCTTCTAAAAGGCTGTAGACTAGACTGTTTGGCCAATGGTTGAGATGGCAATAAGTCATGACAATAACATTTCCACTTGAACCATTTTCTGTGTTTCTAGACTATATATTTTTAAATATATCCACCAAAAAAGGCTGAGAAATGACTGTAGTCCTAGACTTGTTATTAACATCTTGTGGTGTGTGTGTGTCTCAGCCTTCAGACTCAGGCTCTGTCAGGAAGATGCTGTCTGACACTAAAACCCTCCGGCAGATCCTGGATGAGGCCGACTCTCTGCTGATGATGTTCTGGAGAGCAGCGCTGCCGAACCAGCAGGAAACCAAACAGGTCGGAACAAACACCTTCTTGTGAAAAATCTAAAAGAGTGGAGAGCAGAGTAGTTTCCAAATACTTCTTTGATCCCTTTTATCTCCTGCCAGTGAACTCACAGAGTTGTTCATTTATTCATCATGTTATTTGTAGAAAAACACTTCCTGATATTGCAATGCAGTAGGGTGTTGTTATAGGAGCTAAAAGCTAAACCACTGGTGACTTCAAGAGATGTGGATCGCTTAGGTGTGAGTTGGCGAGTGTTATAGATATCAGCCGTAGACATGTTTGTCCCATCCCGGATGTAATGGAAACAGATGGCACTGTTCTGCTCAAAGCCCATCAAATATATTTTGAATAATTCAAAAACGATGTCCATGACCCGGTTACTCAAGATAGTAATGGTTGACTAACACTGTTTTTTTATGAATAGTGAACAAAAAATTATTTGGAAAATGCATTTACTTCATTTTATAATATAGGAATATAGAACGAGTTCATAAACTAGATAGCTTTCTGAAAAGATATATGGACTTGATTTGATGTACCAGAATATGTGGACAGTCACGTAACACTGTGTGTGTGTGTGTGTGTGTGTGTGTGTGTGTGTGTGTGTGTGTGTGTGTGTGTGTGTGTGTGTGTGTGTGTGTGTGTGTGTGTGTGTGTGTGTGTGTGTGTGTGTGTGTGTTTACAGGATCAGTCTCTGAGGGAGGAGGTGGCCTCTCTCCGTCTGAAGCTCTCAGATCAGGAGCAGGCTCTCAAGGACGCCGTGGGGAGAGTGAAGAGCTCCGACCTCACCAAAGATAGCATGGAGCACTTTATAGTCAACCAACGTGAGTCACTCATGTCCTCACTCTTTCTAGCAGATAGTATAAAACAATAAAGCATATTGTTAATCTTTGTAATAGATAAAACAAATGAATAAACCTGGAATTGTACTTTGATGGTATTTTTAAATGTAATTTTGTAATCGTACAGAGCTGTTAGATCTCTTATTCACAGCAGATCCTTAAATGCTTGATCCAATAATAAAGCAAAACAATGTTTTTAAAAGATACAACAATTATGTTTCGTTAGCATTTGAGTCTTTTTCAGTGTCTTCTTAATCTAGCCCTGTCCTTTTCCCTCCTGCGTCTTTGTTCTTGTTTCTTCATCTTGCAGTCCCAGAGCAGCTGTGGGATTCACTAAACCTGTGTTGGGTGTTTCTGCCAATTTGAAATCATAAAGTTTGACTTACAAATGTACAAGTGATGACTTACAGTTGCTCTTTGTGTCTATTTTACAGTGCAGAGAACACATGACGTGTTGCGAAAAGCAAAGACAAACTTACAGGTGAGTTTCCTCATGTCAATTCATTGTAATAAACGTTTAGTTCTAACAGGTGGAAATAACTGAGATAATCACAAGTGGATAAGTTCAAGTGAAAATCCCTCCTGTAACGCCCTCTCACCGCCCTCCTGCTCTTTCTCTTCCTTCTGACTCCTGCTGAGTCTCCTCAGAAGAATGAGCTCAGGATTTCCTCCCTTCGCCGTGCCTCTTCCTCCCCCTTATCTTCCTCTTTCTACGCCTCCTCCTTCTCCTTTTCCCCCTCCTTCTCCTCTGTCCCCAATTCTTGCCCTACTTTCTCCTCTTCCTCACACCAATGGCCTTGTAAAGGTATGGCTTCCTGGTGTTACTGTGTTCTGTTCACTGTCCCAATAACATGATGATGATGCTTTTGGATGAAAACCCTTGAATTAAATGTAATACAATGGGGGGGGGGGTTGTTTCCTAACCTTGACCCTAATGCATATTTGATTTATACTAAACATTATTTATTTGAAATACATTAAAGGTGGGGTAGGTAAGTTTGAGAAACCGGCTCGAGATACTCTTTTTGTTATATTCCATGGAATGCTCTTAACATCCCGATAGCAATGAATATCTTAAGTGCTTTGACAAAAAATCCATACAAAAATCATGTCATCTGTGGAAGCCGCAGTACTGTAAAAAGCACGACCAATCATTTTAGCCGCCCCGGCTAAAATAACTGGATGGCCTACCTGCCTGTCAGCCTTCCATCTGTGCACAAACTTATCTCGTGCCCCTCATTGGTCATGTGCGCGTTCATGTGTGTTGGAGGAGGGGCTCTGTAAGGAAGTGGCAGATTTTCTCCGGTCGTGTATTTTCAAATTCTAGCGCACTGGAGCTGGTTTCTCCAAAATTACCTACCCCACCTTTAAGGTTAGCCTACTAATGAATAATTAATGGGACGTTTTATAAAATATTCTTCTTGCCAGACTCTAAAAAGTCATACAAAAAATACCTTTACACTGATCCTTTGTGTTTCAGGTGAGAAAACAGGAGGCTTCTGTGAGCTTGCCTTCTCTCCTGGTTGGGGTGTCATGAGGCCTGAGACTTCCTCCTCCTCCTCTTCCTCCTCTGCTGTCCACCAGCGCCCCCCGCAGGCAGCCTTCTTGTAGTGAATCAGCCCCGGAGCTCCTCATCATTTTCTCATTGTTCAATCAGAAAAATGCTGGAAATCCTGTCTCTCTCATTGGTTGGAGAAACATTTCAGTTGAGTGACATCTCTCTGAGTGTGTCAGTAGATTACTGCTGGTTCATGATCGTTGGTGAATGATTGTATTTTTATTGGTGAGGAAATGACTGAAGTGTTTTGATTTGTTTATATGAGACCAGTTTGGCTGGAGTTGGTTTATTATTCATGGCTTCTGATTAGGCTCATTTTCACAGATAACATCAATGTTGATCACATTTTAAACCACATTTAAAACAGTGATTAAGCTCTCAGAAACAATCAAGAATAGGTACATTCATGTGAAAAAAGGTTTTTATACATTTTTCCCTAAAATGTAATGTTTGACAATCATAACAATCACATACACAGAACATTCTTTAGTAAGTCATAAATCAGAAGCTCCCAATCAGAAGCCAACTCCAGCCACGTACTTCAGCAGGGATTCAAGAAACAAAAATCCACATGATGCCAGCAGGAAAGGGGCTTTTAAAAAGCCCGAAACCAAACAGCAAAGTGCTTCCACTTTGCCTCTGTCGGGCTCGTGTTGTAGTTAGTGTGTAGAATAGTTGCATGTGGTTTGAGCAGCTTGTGGAATCAAAGCCATACTCTCTGACGGTACGGTAATAATATTTTTGTTCTGTTCTAATTGTACAAAAATTGTCATAAAATGGCCAACTACTGATAACAAATGGAAAATAATGTAGAACTACCAGTAGATAGTTTGGTCAAATAGCTGGTAGATGGTGTTCTCATGCATTTACTCACAAAAAAACACCAATTTCAGATGTTTTGCTCATCGTATTCAAACTCCAGAGTATTACTGTTGAATATGGAATCTGTTCTCTTCAGATAATTAAAACGCATTTGGGTCCAACCCAGTTTTTCTTGCAGTGAAAGCCTTCTGATGAAGCTGCTGTATTGTGAAGCATCTTAATAACCAGTGTTAATAAAAACAAGCAAATGTACCAGGGTGTCATCGAGCTGCTCATCGGGCTGCTCATCGGTTTGTTTGATGCCTTTAGTTACGGATAAAATAAATGACGGTCCAAAAGAGATGACATTTCATTTTTGTAACCAGAAAAATGGACCACACTTTTTTCTTTTTAATTAAATACATAATTTTGGTGTTTCTTTTCTTATTTTTGCTAAATTTGTGCATCTCTTTGTTTGAATTTCCCTCGAGACGACAATCAATTAACAACAAAAAAACAATCCACAAACTTCAAGTCTGTTACCTCCTTCAAGACTTCTGAGGATTTGTTACGCTCACTGTGCAAGTAATATTTTATGAAATTGGTTGTTTTACACTGACTCCTTATTATTATTATTTTTCTTAATTCCTCTGTATAAAAGGTTAGCTGTTTCTTTTTGTGCATGAACTGTGGCTTCACTGCCCTCTGATACTTTTACTGAAATATGCAATTTTTTGGGTTACTGTGCAATAATAACCTTTGTTGTTGCTTTTTGTTGATGTTTTAGCCCTGGATATTAAAGTGCCATGTCATCTGTTTTCGCTTTGAAGCTGAGTTGTTAAAAAAACTAAAAAGATATCATGAAAATCTCCAGTTTTATGACAATAAAAAACAAATGGCCCACCAATTTTTAAAGTAACATGAATCAGAGTTTTATAAACGGTGTGGAAACAATGCAAAGTCACAACATAAAAGAGTGCTGTAATGAGATATTTATGAAGCAATATTATAAACCAAAGTCAACAACTTGTATGTTGTCAAATCAGGGTTTAAATGAATTACGTACAGTATAGCAATTTTTTATGAAATTCCCAACAGAAGGTCAAATTCAGTGTCTATGTGGTTTGAGGAACTACATCTCATGTATGTACATATTAAAGGGAGTGCGAACATCAATGCAAGCTGTTTTGTCATTGTTCGACAAAGACCATCTGTATTTTCATGCATGTTTCTTTTCTTAAAAGTGTTTTTCGGGTTAAAAAAAAAGAATAACCTTTTTAATAAAAAGGGGAAAACAACATTTGTCTTGTTTGTTTTCTGAAACAATTATCTTGTTTCTTTTGTTTTGTTTCTCTTGAATAATACAGACCCTCAAGCACAAAGCAGCATAAGTATAGTCTTTAGTCTATTAGACATTTGTGACATTTTATTTTAAATATGTGGAAGTCCACACAATATTGTGTTCTGTATACAAATAAAACTGAGGTCTTCGTAAAATTGCAAATAATCATATAAAAAGTTAATATGGCTGAAATACACAGCAGTTATTTCAGCAGGTGGCAGCAGAGCCCAACAAACGCACACACACACGCAAATTGAAGACACGAACAGACATTTAATATTAAACGAAATAGATCTGATTAACTTTAATAAAATGGATTCTATGTGTATTTATTTGACGCTAAATCCTAAAATGTGAGGAGTTTGTGGACATTTTATATAAAAAAACTGCTTTGTCAACAGGTAAAGAAAGACCTTGTACACCACATCCCATACTAGAATGTTGATATATAAATGGATATAATGTGCTGTAAACTGTAGATTAAAAATGTCGGTGTGAAATAATATATCTTGCTATACATTATTTCAAATCACACTTAAGTCTGGGTTATCATGGCATCAGGGATATTGTTAAAAATAACAATTACATGTGTTTGTAAGAATAAAATAGTTTTTTTGCAATAAACTGTAGCAACAACGCTCCATAGGGCACCTAGAAGTACATCATATTTTAACGCAACAGTTTTTTTTTTTAATATTTATAATTATTTATGCTTTTATGTTGGTAAAATTGTAACCGGAAGTTGATCTCTTTCTAGCTAGCTTGACACCGCATTGAACGTGTCAGAGTCAGGAAACAACCTGAACAGTGCGGTGCCGCGGCTGCAGTTCAACACAGAGCTCGACCCGTAGTCTACTCAGCTTAGCATTTGTTGTTATCTGATGATGGAACAATATCTGAAAATGACATTCACTGTCGGATAAACCGTCTAGACGGATACAACGCACACGACCCTGGTGGAAATCCTCCATTGCCCCGTCCGTTAGGAGTGCAGACGGACCTGTCATGGGTTTCCCGGTGTCTCTGTGCAGGTAAACGTTAGCAGGCAGCCGGGCTAGCCGCTCTGCTAGTCACGCAGCAGGAAGCTAGTTTAGCAACAGCCCCTGCTAACTAACTAACTAACTCACTAACTAACTAACTAACAAGTTGTGTTGGACAAAACTGTTGCCGGAGACGACAGCCCAGCATGGATATTTTTTACACCGCTAATTATAAACTGTCCTTGTGAACGAACATAAACTGTCATTTTTACGGTCCTCAAGGATAAAGTAGCTGCAAGGTTGATTGACAGCTTGTCATAACGGATTTTCCAGATGTGCACTCGGCACCAAAAGTGCAAGTAGGCTCCTTAGTTAGCTAGCCTCAGCCGCAGGACTGGCTACTGACCAGGAATGGCTGGCTGGCTGGAACAAACTCATCTTGGGTGGACTCATAACTCAACAAACTGCATCATCGAGAGATGAAGTTCATCTTGGCAGCGAGGTGTCACTGAAGTCGACCGCA
Source organism: Notothenia coriiceps (assembly GCF_000735185.1). Taxonomy (NCBI): domain Eukaryota; kingdom Metazoa; phylum Chordata; class Actinopteri; order Perciformes; family Nototheniidae; genus Notothenia; species Notothenia coriiceps. The sequence goes on from NW_011352334.1 coordinate 242,340, forward strand.
GCCGCGCTGACACGTTGCTAGCCTGCTAACTGGCTGACGTTATCGAGAGGACACACAACACAACACAACACGGGCTGTCAACCAGGGCAAAGCCACCCAACACACACAAGGAGTATATTTACATTTCAGTAAGGGATGAAGAGGACAGAACATACAAACAAGAGAAAACTCTGTAACATGGAGCACCAGGAGAGCCGGGGAGCAGGGAAAGATGTGGTGAGTAGTGAAGTAAGGCATGCACTATGTCACTGTGTTATCAGCACACGCTCAGGGCAATTAACAAAGGCTACCATAAACTATATGGGCTGCGTAGTACATTCAAAACCTCATTGAAATATATATGCAATTATGTTGGTTGTAGCTTAAATGACATGCTCAGCTCTGCAATGTTGGCACCCCCTTCTTAAAGGACCATGACGGTGTTTTAATTATCAAATTAATGTTTTGGTCCAAATTCACGTACCATTGTTAAGACGTTCTCATGTGTCAAACAGCAGTCTAATTTACGAGTATGCTTATTGCATTACAGGCTGCTTATAGATGTGATAAATAAGTGTTACATGCTGGGTACTTCATGTCCTAAACTGAATTAATCACTTAAAGGATCAATTGATTCACTATATTGTACTACTACTTCAAGTATTGAAGCTGATAAGCAGGTAGTAGGTCATTCTGAAACATATTAAGCCTACCTGGATAATATCTCAATTATACTGCATAGAGCCTTACTGAAAGATATTGGCCTAGATGTGTTTGGGTGTCACTCAGGATTTTCCTGCAGCTCGGCACGTTCTATTTTTTTAAGATAAGCTTTTATCTGGCTGATCAAATCTTCGGTATTAACACTGAAAAGAGAACAAATGAATCATTTTTTCTCAGCATTTGTGGACGCTGAGCCTTGTGTATGGTGGCCAGGTGTATGAATGTGTATCAGTTGTGTTGCTATGTGAAACAAATATAAAGTGGGGCACTGGGGGAAGCTCTAAAGTGCATTTTGACAGTTAATCTCTGCTTTGACAAGAAGAGAAGGTGATGGGTTTGTGGTGACTGAGCAGTTAATGGAAGAAGAAGGGAGTGCATTGATGTTGATCTTTCCCCATATGGAAATACGTTAAAAATTTAGATGAACATACTTTTTAAAATACATAGATCGAGCCACCCCTATCAGTATTAGTTTCTGCACGGCTTGCTTGTTGTGACAAATTATTTTGGACATATCAATATAGAAATTCCTCATTAAAAGGGGAGCTATTGGAGCATAATGATCAAGCATTAAGCATGATAAGCAAGCATTTTGCAGCATATTGCTCCACTGATACAACACCCTCTTCCAGTATAACCTCATTCAACTATTGGCATATAAAATACAGGCTTTTCTTGTAAGATTTTTTTTATACATGAGAAAAACAAATATGGATAATTTTGCAGCTTTAGTAGACATAGCAGTTGGATTAATTAATGAATTACTTTGTTATGGTTATCATTGCAGAAAGGCTGCTTGTATACAAACATCAGGAATGTCATAAACTATAGCAGATGACATTAATAGGCTGACATTTTGTTTTATAGAAACTCTTTCAGAAGATTCAGTCTGTGTGCAATAAACCATGGATAAGGTCCTTTTCAATAATACGAGCATGCTTCCAAACGTGAAGTCATCCCTGTGGCTCATGATTTCACATTTTTGCATGAAGTCATGTTCCTAAACCTCCGGATGTTTGATACGAGGGACTCTGTCACGGGATATTACCGCACCACCCGGCCATATGTGATATTATGTGAATGATGAGGTCAAATGTGGTCTTATTATCAAGATTTGCCATCAGCAGTCACCCTTAGTAACCTTTTCCAGTTAATTTATTATCAACACTCTGACCTAAGATCATGTTAACAGAGAGAGCATTTCATTTCTGAGCCGTTTGTGAGTCAAGGGAGGGAAGTGTTGAGTTTGAGGGAGTGTGCTTTATGGTATCATGACACGTCAGACAGATGTTTTTGAGCCGCTGCTGTTTTGAGGTGTTATTGTTTGAAACAGTTTGAAATGGAGGACCAGACAGGCAGATTCATCCAGTGCATATTCTACATATTGCTTATACTGTGTTATGGGGCTTTAGTACTTATATCAGATGTCTGCCTGGATTTTGCCGTACATGTATCCAACTGTTTAACCTGTAAACTGTGTAACACCAGGATTAAGGCTACTGCTAACAATTATTTAATTACTGATTTAATAGCATGATCATGTTTTCAAATAAACCATCCAAGAAGAAGTCCTCACTGCACCACAACGTTATAGTCGATACAAATACCAGTAAAGTTCATATATGAGTCCTGATAACAATTGGAAGCAGTGAACAAAACAAAACATTAGATCCCATGTACTTCAACATACACTTGTTTATCACCATTTGCAGACTGGTTTTTGTTAGGAAGTGAAACAACTCCTTGGTCAACAACTTGGTAACATAGTTCCAATATAAAAAAACAGCTGTTTAACTTGTCCTTAATGCAGTTACATTTGAAGCAGACATACCAGCATGTCTGACTTGTTCAACACATTTAACACGCATTGTTTCCGCTGTAGGAGTGGCAGCCTTGAGATAAAACAGATCATTTGATCAGAGTCTGTCCACTAGCATCTCTTCACAGTCTGTTTTAACCTTCAGTGTCAACAATACAAGCAGGTGCAGCCGATTTATAGTTAGAGAATAGAGGCCGCACGCACGCGCACACACTAGCACACACTAGCACACGCGCACAACATCCTGTGCAATCAAAGAACTCGTCAGCAATCCAGGGACCCTTTGTTTCCAACAGTACCAGAAACATTCCATGTAACCTGTTTACACTAGTCTGCTTTCAAGTGACCAATACAGGTATGCATCATTTTTTTACAGTGATAGAAATCAGCCATATTCATTTATTACATCTTAAAATCTCACTCAGGGTTCTCATATCATATAGGCTCTTCTGCAAATAATTTTAACAGAAAGATCACACTATCCTAAAACTTTACATCCATGCTGTCTTGCAGCTTCATCCTTAAAGGACGGACTTGTTTTTGTCTACTGGAAAATGAGATTCCAGATGTGCACTGCCTTGAAAACTACTCTTATAGTTATTTATTTTCTAGCTGAGAGCAAAGTGTCAACATCCATTATACTGAGTTTGGTAATTTAAACAGGGAACTTCTATAACCGTGTCAAATCAAACTCTGAATGCCCCACCAAGCTTTGAGGAACTTGATATCTCCTGAAGAAAACTCATCTCCTCCTCCTTAATTACAAGCTACTTGTTAAAAGTGTGTCATCTTCCCTCCATAGGTCCTTTCACAAATTCCTGTCACCTGATTGGCTGATAGAGCCTTTCCTCCTGTCCTCCTCAATGCTTTTTGTCTGGTATTTCTCTACGGTCCTGACCAATCCCTGTTTGTCTTTTCGCATGTGTTCTCTCTGACATGCAGTACAATACGTGCAGTCCACTGAACACGATAAACACTGACGGACCCTGTTCCTGCAGTGGCCTGACTGGCATTCAGTGCAGATGTGTGAACACCCTGCTTCCTTTTTCCCTATTCTTTATTTCAGCTCTAATAGTTTGCTGTGTACTATTCATGTCACACATGAAAACGGTTGGTCCAGCGCAGTCTCTTGGCAAATATTGACTTCAATTGCTGTGAAGTGCAGCCTTTGTTTAAATTACTTGTATGTTCATTTGCATCTTATTTCTCTTTGCTTTAGGCATTGTCTTCTTTTGGAATGTTTCATTCTTACTCGCTCCTTCATTTGGTTCTTTAAGACAAGAGGCTTTTCCATGAATGGTTTGAGTGTTTAACCTTACTGCTTTTTGAGATTGTAGCAAACTATAACGGTACGTCCACACAGCAGCTTTGAAAAAATCTTGAAAATCTTGGAGCTGGGCGTGTCTGAGAGCTTGGGGATTTTTTGCGAGCAACGCGTCCAACAACCAATCACATGAATCTCCCGCCCCCGACATACAATGCAAAAAACCCCGGGGATTTTATGCAAACAATATATATATATATATATATATATATATATAAACTCCCCAAACAGGCGAAAACCTACCAGTTTCACCCACTGTCTCTGCCACCTCCCTCCATGCCTGGTTCCTCCGGTTTGTATCCCGGTAAATAGTTCTGGTCGTAAAGAACCGGGTGATTTGCTACCGTAATTTCTCGTTTGGAATATGAGGAAATGAACTGCGGTCTAGCTCTCGCTCTCCCAGCTTGCACGCGGTTTGATTGGCTTGCGCTTGTACTGTCAGATTTGCATAAACGGGATTTGATTGGCTGACGCTTCCAGCTCAGCTTCAAAAGTTGAACATTGCTCAACTTTTGAATCCCGAAAATCCTGGATATCCTGGAAATCTTCGCTTTGCTTCCCCACAATGCAGTTCGGCGAAAAGCGAGGCAAAGTGACGTCATCCCCATTGAAAGTCAATGGGCAGAGAAGCGTTGGAAGATTTTTTTTAAGCTGCTGTGTGGACGTACCGTAAGAAGGTAAAGCTGTCAATGAACCGAAACATTATGTTGCCCAACTTAACCTTATACTCAGGAATGTAAGTAATATGCATTGAACAAGTTATAGTTTGGGGATTTGCCTAACATGTTGAGTTGCACCCATCTGTAGTTTACTTTGTGTATTTAGCCTCTGATCTATGGCCTTTCAACACTTTGAGAAACCTTTTTAAACGTTCCCAAACGTATAAATGCTCCTCTATGTGATTCATATTATTACAAGCTGCAAATCAGTTGCACTCCTTGAAAATTGTGTTTTGTACTTTTGACCTCCCTTCCTTCTGCTCTGGATATTGTCTTACTCAAATAAAACACTGTAAGCTATAATACTGCCTCAAAAGATTGGTTTAAACTAAGTTGGAATGAATTGAACTTGTCTAACCTGTTGGCATGTGAAGTTACTCTTGTCTGCAGCCTGAATGTTGTAGCTTTGTTGGTTTCTGAGTGAGTTACAAACCCATGAGGACTTTCACATCCAAAATGACATAAACAGCATCTAGTCAACTCTCCCTGGAGCTAAGTCTACTGATAAGTAGTAGTAGGGAGGATAATCTGTTACACTCAGCAGAGAGATGTTCCCAGTTAAGGCCCACCAGCAGGATCAAGCTAATTAGGGCGGACTGAAAGTCGAGTGAAACCTACTGCGGATTAACAAAGTGCTGCACAGGAGAGTGTTTAGGAGGTGGGGAAGAATTGTCGATGGCATTTTAGTGCTTTTTTGTTAATAAATAGTCGTTTCTGTTAATAAATGGCCTGAAATTATTAGTTGTTTGATCTCAATATGATATGACATCACAGTGATTCGTATACAATATTTGCTGATAAGTCATTGTCTGTCTTTCAACTCATAAAATTCTATTTAGATAACAATGGGTCAGCTTGTCTCCATAGATAGCTGTTCTTCCTTAAGGCCGGCCCACCTTAAGTGAGCCTGAGATGTAGAATTTATTCACCAACACTCACACATTAGCACTGCTTGCTAATGGTTCTAGCAAGCCTCGCTAACAGTGATATACTGATGTTTATAAAACGGACAAGTCAAATCAAGCAATCTGATTGGTTCTTAGCCGTGATATACTGAGCGTATACCACGGGTAGAATTGTAAGTTACTTTTCACAACAAGTCAGTATCCCTCCGCGTCTGAGAAAAACAGTATACCGTTGGGCTGAAAAGCAAACTGCCTGCCAGTTTGCTTTTCATACTAGAACAAGAAAGCAGCGGAGAAGTAACGGGGCAGAAAGCCTCCTTTTTACGCAGCGGTCCAGACATAGACATCAAAGGGCAAAACATATTCAGTGTGCAGTTCCTTTGGCATTAGGGCAGGGATATCTAGACACTTTCCAAGGTTTGAAATAATGAATTGTGCTACTTTTAAAGCAAGCAACGATGTTTTCAAATCTGTAATCAAAGAGGTCCGCAAAAACACTATCGACCAATCAGATTGCTTGATTTGACTTGTCAGTTTTATAAATATATTTAAATTTCTTCCGTTACGAAACAAACTTACAAAGCATAAGATGGAAACATTTAAGATTAACTTCGACCTCCGGGGGGGTCTTACTATGGAGGAGTGGATTTAGAATCTTTTTTTTTTCAAAAAAATTATACAGAAATATACACCTACAGAGACATCTGGCGTTGTTTTGTAAGAATGTTCACTTCCGCATAAAAAAGCTCGGCACGTGACCTCCCGCGTGTGACGTAACACGGGGACACAAGGGGGAGAGCCGGTCGGTGTAACGTATTAATAAACTGGAATTCCAATGCTAGTTTCGACCACAGGAGACACAGAAGAGGTTGAACATGATATTCGAATGCAATATGACGGACCAAACCTTATAATTATGTGCCTGCTATGCGTCAAGAGACCAGGAGCAGCCAAGGATTAGAAAGAAANTTTTTCAGTGGGTGCACAATAAACGGCAACACACATTAATGTAAATAAACAGCCAAATAATGGATCAACGCTCTCTGTCTATTATGTTTGCCGGCTGTTAGTGTTGTTGCATAGCAACCACGTCGCACTATGTTTTGTGCAGAAGGCAACGGAGGGACTATTTTATTTTGAACATCATTATTTACTAATAAAAACTATTTAAATTAGAGTGTGTATTTTTCTTTCATATTGCCACACTTGGTAACCGTTTTATAAAAGACGCTTCGCGTTGGGCCGAACCACGCCCCTTAGCTGTGATATAATGAGCATATACCACGGCCTGTCGTGAGCTATTGCTTAATTATACTTTGCATTGGTTATTATGGATGATTGAATCAATAAATCATTCCAGATTACAACTACTGTATAACTATTTCATTTGTAAACCTTGTTTGAGGGCATTGCGGTGAGGTGTGTATCGTTGATCCTTGAGCTGCATTACATAACTTGGACAAAGAAAAGGAGGAAAACAGCTGAAAGGATGAAAAAGGATCAGCCAGAAACTGAAAGCTCTTTTGTTTTCAACATGCTCCTGTCAGGGAAACCTAAGAAGGCTTTCAGTTTGGCAGAATACAAAGCTACAGTATGACTTAGTTACTCAGTAGTGCAGGACTGTAACACTCCCACTGACAGACCAGATGGAATAGCGACTGGTCTGAACAGTGTTATCCAAACATTTCATACTTTTTCATCAGCTGCTCTCACATTTACTGTATTTGGCTCTACAGTTCATGTGATCAGCGTCCCCTCCTGCATTCGTTGGATTCCAGCCGGTGCATTTGAGCCCATGTGGAACATTCCTTTCTCTTAATATTAAATCAGTGTGTTTAGAGACTTTCCAAAGACGATGGTTTCATTTCAGATCATTCTTTTTAATACCAGAGCAGAGTTTAATCAATCCCTGGCAAGAATTTTGAAGACGGTTAAAAAAAAAAAGAAGTCTTTATTGAGTTTTTGAAGACGCTTTCTGAAGAGAGCGCATCTTATTATTACTCTAACTATAATTAAAACATCAAGACTTATTAGAAACTGAAGTTCCCACAATGTCTTTCTCAATAGTGATTTAGTGGGAATGCTGTTAACAGCATTCCAACTAACTGTTATTCTACGCACGAAAAGTTTATTATTATTATTCCGCCGGTATTTTGGACCGCATTGAAAATCGCAGAAACGCAGTTCAAACATCAAAACGTTCAGCTCGGTCGGGAATCGCAGGCTATTACTTTTCTCATTCATAACTTTCATAATTCCAGAGATACATCCCATAATACATCACATTTTTAACATTGAAATCAATGGAGGAAATCTTCAGACTTCAACAAATCTTCATGCAACTTCAACTGCTAACTGTTCATTCAGACTTTCACTCAGAAACCTCATTCCAACTTTAAAATGTTACACATCTTTCTGACATTATTCGAAAACAACTTTTAAATCTGATTTTTACTTTTAGAGATATTAAACATTTTTCAGACCTTGTTTTAGAGGTTTTCTTCACATTTTAGAGTAGATTCTAGAGTGCATGATGTCACAGCTAGAGGGTAGAAAATCTTGAAATGTGCCTTCTTATATATTTTTAAAACTGCCATAATTCCCAAACCCTACATTCCTGAGACATAATTTATCATGACAAAAGTAGGAAAACATCTCATAGCTTGAAAAATGACAAATAATTAAGCAAAAATAATTAAACAAAATGCTTTTTGAGGGAATGAAGTGACAAAAACGTTCAACATGTCTCCATTAAAGCCCATTGTAATTTCAGGCTGATATTTCCTCACGGCAGCAGCCGCACACCTTTAGTTAAACTGCCAAAAAGTCCACATTATTAACTCGAAACCACACAAAAATTACACTTCAGACACTCAACTTACTTGACGTGCTTCACGTTTCAAATTTCACAGATATCTGTTACGGTTCTTCCACAAAACGCATGTAAGAGGTGTATCTCTCATTCAGAACAATGCAAACCTTTGATCTCTACAGAGCTCGTTAGCTCAACTATTAACACCTGTGTAATGGAACACGATGATGTAATCGCTCCAACTGACATGCTCAGAGCAGCAGACTTCAGATAGCAGTGTGCCAACAGTCCAGCCGTGAAGACATCTATGGGACAGTTTTGAGATTTCTTCAAATGCTGGCAACACAATGGTCGTCCTTGAAACACGGTTTTCTCATAACTTCAGTGAAACTGCTCCGAACGCCCCAAAACTTCACAGGTTTGGTAACGATGCAGCCATCAACGCATCTAAGCGTAGTATGGGGTGTCATCAAATGCCGTTGCCATGGCGACAGATCATTCGCCATCAAGTTAGTTCAGAAGTTTGCAGTTAAAATATTTTGCTGCTTTTCCAAGCCTTTTTACTTTCTTTTCTTCTCTCATCACACATTCAAGCCCCCAGTGTTCATGTATCATTTCAATCTAAATTCTTCACTTTCTTCTTACACATTACATTTCAACATAGCAGTTTAGCGTCAGATTTTCAGCATAAAGCATTCCCACTAGCAATTTCTTCAGGAATTGCATTTTCTAGTTATTAACTAATATTACTACTTGTAATATGTACTTCAGATGTTCACAATTATTGTCAAAGACAAATTCCTAATTTTAATCAAGGTAATCCAGGCATTTGTTCACATATTGGCTTTTTATCCAGTTTTAAGCCACAATTGTAAATCGAGTGAAACCTACTGCGGATTAACAATGTGCTGCACAGGAGAGTGTTTAAGGGGGTGGGGAAGAATTGTTGACGGCATTTTAGTGCTTTTTTGTTAATAAATTAACTATAGTAGGGATTTTGATCTCATCATGAATCAATATGACATAACATCGATTCGTTGGACCACAGTTTTAAGCCACAATTGTACAATAAACTCTTTCAGATGTTATCCTTTTTTAACAAAGAATTTTAACGGATAAGGTTTTTAGTCATCTGGATTTTAGGTTCTCAGAGGACACGCTGATCAAGCCTTAGCGGCTGAAAAACTACGTTGAGCACCATTTCCTTTTAAAGGCAAACTGCTTTATTCAGTGTTATTACCAATTATTTACCACACTGGGTATGTGTACTTTTGGAAGGAGACCGCGGTGGATAATTCGGCTCCAAATAAAAAACTCCTGGACTATAAACAATAAGGACATCCTAACCGAGAGAAACTGACTGCATTGAATGTTGAAACATGTTTTGTGTTAAAACAATATTTCAGCACTTATTTCACCCCAAACATTTTGATATCAGATACTTGCAGCAGTACATGTTCAGACATCTTGTTGTCACTGATTGATTTATTTCAGTAGCCTTGAATCTTTGCTCGTTCCTGTTCATTAGCTCTCTGTTAGGTTAACGATTAAACCTGCTACCATCCCTTCCAATGATATGGGAGACTGCTTTCCTTCTCCCCGCCTGTAACCAGCTCTGTACGATCAGAGTGCAGCTGAGGAGCCGTTGAGCCAGAACGACCTCGGGGGCTCCCGGCTGATAGTCATCCCACTGCAGGCCGAGCGGCTGATGGATGGCGCCCAAATGGCTAATGTGTGCCACGTTAGGGTGCCTTGAATGGCGCTAATGGGGAGGCACAGATGCAGGAGGGTGAATGACATTAATTATAAATCCCTCATTAACAAGAATTATGCCCGAGAAGGGTCCCATACATCAATGCATATAAATGGCATTTATTACTGTGCAGCCACCAATTGTTTGGTGGCAATGTCAGTCGAGTGATGGGGGTGGGAGATATTACATCACACAAGATGGCACAAAGGAGATGAGACAAAGGAGATGAAACAAAGTGATTAATCTTTGCTTGTGTTTTTTTTCCAACTTGTTTTGTGTGTAAGAAAGTTTGAGATGAGAGAAAAGGAGTTGCTTAAGTTCTGAGAAAGCGAGGTTCGGTTTTAGCTTCCAACACAACATCCTTAATGAAGACAATCCATCACTTTGCCCCTGCTCAGGGCCACATTATTGTGCCTCTCTGTGTCCCCCCCACTCATTGTATCTGAGTGATGTACTTGTTTCACACTGAGCTGGATGCCACATTACTCTGCTGTCCACTGACAGAACCTTTACTAGGTGTTCCTTAGCCTCCCCCTATCTCACTCTCTCCCCCCCCTCGGTTCCTGTGGTCAAACTCCACTATACCATCTTTTTTTTTTTCATAAAGCAAAACAAATTTACCTGTCCAATTAGCAGCTTAGTGATCACATTTTTATTTTTATTAAAATCCATTGAAGATCATGATTCTCAATTGCCCCGTAATCATGATTCATTTCTGTTCAACAGCAAATCTTCGCTCCTTTGATGCTGTGCTTTGTGAGACAAAATAATGTACTCAGTTGCCTTGATAATTAAACGGCTATAATAGTTGTTTTTTATTGCTGTGCTTCTCATCTTCCCTTGAAAACGGATACTTTCTCACGTCAGAGAATATAGCAGTCACATGCTTATATTAGCACAAAACAAATCAATAGTTAAGTCTATTGCAACTTGTCCATTATTCAGTTCAAGTTAATTTAAGTTTTTCATACTTTCTCAATCTACCTTGTCCATATTATATATTTTGTTAATGTTCTGACCCATCATCTCAGACAACTGAGGTTACAGTAACAACAAAAGCTGTCAGATAAAAGTGAATGAAAATATTTAATGTTAGACAATATAAATTAGTCTCAAGTTAAAGTCTTCCTATTGACGGCCACAATTTCTCTAACTCTTGTTAATGGTGGTATGTAACGTTTGAAAACTGAGATTAAACCAATATATGTTTAACTGTCTAGGGCTCAGTTAAATTTATGACCTGGTGGCTCAGTGTTATTGTTGAACCCTGATGTGTGTGTGTGGTTGTGTTTGGCTGTTCTCGCTATGTTGAAAACATTGAACATTAGTGCCTGGCTTTTTTTTTATTGTGTCCCCTGGGGTTACTAGAAGAAAGTCAGATTAGTAATTCTAAAAGTGCATGTGTGTGTGTATGTGTGTACTCTAGTTTCTGTGTGGGTGATTAGCTGTGTTTTGGCTTGCTTTGTGGACCTATGAGTGCACAGTCAGGACAGATGGAGGGAAGCTGGAATGTTACAAGCAGAAACCTGCTGCTGTTAGAATGAAAATCCAAACTCTGCCCATTGCTGTGGAAATGAAACATACTGTATGGCTGCAACCGGTGCTATGTATTTTCCTTATCAGTCACCTTTACATGTATCCTTATACATTCAAGGTCACTAGCTGTCATTACAATTACATTGTCATGTTATATTATCACTATTTTAACAGAAAAAGGCATACTGTCCATGAATTAATTCCAGTTGTTTCTATCTGGTCCAAGTTAAGCTACCTTAAAGGTCCCATGTCATGCTTTTCCAGTTATTACCCGTCCCCTTGTGTGTTATGAAGGTTTTTCTGCATGTAAATGGTGTGCAGAGTCAAAACCCTTAAAGTACACCCTGTAGCGAGTAAAACACAGAAAATACCTCCCCAAAACGCCACGTTGGTGATCATCCATTTGATTCTTCATTTGAACTAAATGGGCCGTTGAGCCGTTACGTTACGTCCGCGGAGCTGTTACGTTACGTCCGCGAAGCCGTTACGTTAAGCCCCCGCTGATTGGTCCAAATTGACCAATCCACACAAACACTCGGTGCAGGCAGCTCTGCTGATTTCTGCTCCCTGGCTGAAGGCTGACAGTTGGGATCGCGGCAAAATTCTCTCTACAGACCCATTCTCACAGCGTTTATCAACCTATAAACCTTTTTCTTACTCAATATCAAGCCACACTTATTGTTTTTATTTCGGCTGTGACTTTGTGTGTGTTCAGGTTGAGTTTGGCTGTGTTTGGCTATGTATCGCTAAACAAGGAAATCACACCTCCACGGAGCTCAGCGCGATTCACAACTTACCGACCAATCAGAGCACACTGGGCTCACAGGGAGGGAGGGGGAGGGGGGAGCTGCAGCGAGCCGTTTAGTGGAGAAAGTGAATACTGCTGAATACACATACTTTACAGAGATGCTGTACGCGAAACCAATGTGAGTTTGGAAAATTGCACAGTATTTTTCTATTTTAGTATACCTCAACAATGGAATTATGATCAGTGGAAATGGCCATGACATGGGACCTTTTTAAGAGAAAATCCACATATCCTGCAGACTTTTGACATTGGAAGTCTGCAGCATTCTCAAAGGTATAATCCCTCCGCTTCTCAATACTCTAATTTCCCTCCTCGACTCCTCGGTCTTCCGGTAGTGACCCGGAAATGGATTTCAGCGCACCATGTTGAAGGACATTTCTCTATGCACATCGA